>NW_024581108.1:25212852-25249255 GCF_017639235.1 Corvus kubaryi | reverse complement strand
CCGGCGGGGCCGGGCCGGGCCGGGCTGGGGGCGGCGGCGAAGCGGGGGCGGCGAAGCGGGCCGGGGGGAGCGACCCGAACCGCACCGCCCGCGCCTCACCCGCTCCCCGCCCCCGCTGTGTCTGCTGCAGCACCGGCGGAGCGGGCGGCGGCGCGATGGCCTCCAGCAGCGGCACCGACGTGATCCAGGTCACCAACGTCTCGCCCAGCGCCAGCTCGGAGCAGATGCGGACCCTCTTCGGCTTCCTGGGCAAGATCGAGGAGCTGCGCCTCTTCCCCCCCGAGTGAGTGCGGGCCCCGCCGCCTCCCCCTCCGTCCCTCCGCCCCCCCGCGCCCTGCCCGCGGCCCAGCGCCGCCTCCCGCCCGCCCCCACGGCCGCTCCCGGCCCGGGCCGCCCCCGCCGCCGGGATCCCGGCCGGCGGCTGTCGCTGCGCACCCCGAGAGTTGGTGTTCCCAGCGCGGCTCTGCTCGGTCACGGGATTGCGGGGATTGATGTAGGGCGTGGGGTGACACGTGCGGCTCCTGTGAAATTCACGTTTGTTTCCAGGAGTTGTTTGTCCAGGGTTGTGTCTACTGAGCCTCTGCTGTCTGCGTCACCTCCATAGGACGAAAAGTTCTAGATGCGTATAAATGCATTTGATACAAAGAATTTTGTGCTAGAGTAGCTAAACACTGATTTACAAAAAATGCACTTTTAATATTTGTGTTCCTTGCAAATAAATCTGTGCTAAACAGGAAGGTAACCGCTATCAGACAAACGCATTTCTGAGTTGCACATCTTGCAAGGAATTCCGTGCAAATTAGAACAAATAATGCACATTTCAAGTGTGTGTATAACTGAAAATAAAGTATCAAATACCCTGGCAATTTGTAAATAGCCACAAACCAAAAAAAAAAGAAATAAGTCAATTTTTATGTCTTCACAAACAGTTAAATTCTAGTGTAACTAAGTGCTTTCAGAATCCTTTCTGATGCAATGTAAAACCTGGGTGTTAGCAGTGGTGATGGTTGTGCCAGTTTGATTGATTTACAGAGCCTGGTGTCATTATACGTTGGTGTTTTGCATCTTCATTATATAAGTTAAAGGTGTTCTTTCTGCCGTGATGAAGATTTATCAAGCAAGAACATAATCAATTATTTATAATACCCAAAATTGGATTTTTTTATTTTAGGGGAAAAAACTGTCACAAAGCATTTGTTTTTCCTCATTGAGGCTTCAATCGCTGCTAGCACAAACCAGGGAAACCCAGCCATCCTGCACATCCAGAAATGTGATCGGTGGTGTTCTTGCAGCTACTTTGGGTTGGATTTGGGCAATTTCAGGTTGGAACTGGAGCCTGGAAAGAAATGGAATGTGACCGTGTATGGAATTGGAATGCAGGGACGGCTCCAGATGGAGTTTCCTTGTTCCCATCTGGGATAACTGACACGGCAGGAGCTCACCTGTGACGGGTGTAGTCATTTCCTGGGCTGCTGCTCTTTGTTGGAACGCTTTGTCTGCTTTTTCAGGGGGGTTGTTGGAGGTGATTTGTGTCTCTGAAACTTTGTAGCTTTAGATACACATTAACTACTCTGTTCAGAGATTACTTCAGTGCCTTGGCGACCTTTCCCTTGTGTACAGAAGGGCCCTGGCACTCACCTCCTGTGGGTTTTCCCTGGGCTGATGGGAATCTGCTGTGGGTCACTTCAGAGTCCCCAGTTCCACTTCACCCCAAAGAGGGGAACCTTTTCCAGTAGTGACACATTCTTTTTCTGTTCCTTCTCCTTCACATTCCAGCTCCTGACTTTTTCCCTGCCCATGGTGTTCATCCATTTTTGGAGGGGTACAGGATATAAATTATAAATCTGTGAATTCTGCCCATAATCGGGATTCCTTTCTATCCTGGATCCTGCTGGGATTGTCCCTTGCCTGTAGTATTTGAGGAACCAATCCCATTTCCGTTGCCCCACCCCCTCATTTGATCTGTGTCGCTCTGCTGCAGAACTTCCTTATTCTCCTGCACTTGCAGATCACTTCCTGAGCTTCTCTGAATTCCTGGTTTTCCACTCTGCCCTCATCCACCTCCTTTTCCCAGTTTATTTCATCTCATTTCCCCTTTAGTGTACGCCTCAGCTTCATGCTGCATCTTTAATGCACAACCAGCTCTGGGACTTCTTCCAATTTTCCTCCTCCTCCTGCTTTTCCCTGACTCCATTGCCTGATTCTCACCTTTATGGTATTCCAGAAAACTCCATCCAAACTGAAAAGTGGAGGGAATGGATTTCTGAGTCTCCTGTATTCCAACCCCAGGAAATCCTTGTATGTCCCAGCATTCCAGTGGCTGAGAGACAATTCCTGAATTTTTCAGTCTTGAGTGAATTAGAATAATGATGGATGCTGGCTTTTTTTGGGAACTGTTGAGAACATCCAGTTCTTGATGAATTTCACTCAGCTTGGATTTGAGAGTGACTGGAAATACCATTTTTAAAAGTGCAGTACACAGATGTAAATTAAATGTCAGGCTGCAGAAGCATTGCCTAACACATTTTCAGTTGTTATTTTAGGTTCATTACTTTGGGAAAAAGCTCAGCTATCCCAAAGCATTCCCAGTGGCACTCCTGGCTGTAAACAGGATCTGCTGAAGAGTAAATAAGATCTGGTTCCTTTGGTATCACTGACATATTAAAAATGCCTGAAAATACTGGGCTGCATTTATGTAATGAATTGTGTCATTTTTATAACATTTATATCAGTAACTCCTTCAGCTGTGCAATCACCCCTTGATTTACTTTTCTTTACAATTTTACCATGATTTTGTTAAACACCTTCATGCTTCTTTGGGATTATATTTTTATTCTGTTTTATTTCTTGTTATTTCTTCTTATTAGTTCTTACTTGTGGCCTAAAAAAGGCACCATTTTGGCAAGCTGCTGTGGATTCCTGGGCACAGGAGAGCCAACAGTTTCTTCGATTTTTTTTTCTCATTTATCACTGCAGTTACTTCCCAATTTATTCAGTTTTCAAGCTGTGGGAGCAAGTGGCTGTTTCTAATTTTAATGCTTCAGAAGCTGCAATGTGCTGCCTCCAATTTAGTTTTCCACATCAGGTTAAATGTAAGGTTATTAAAGTGTGGTCTGACAGACACTGGGGGCAGTTGTGTGTGTTTGGCTCAGTGAGGCTGAAGGTGAGGGAGCATTTGGCATTTGCAGTGCCAAAAATAGACCCTGGATCTGTCTGGTTGTGTCGGAGTTGTTCCCTGAATTCTGACAACCCCCAGTGCTGAAAGGCTTGATCAGCCTCAGCAGCCCAGATCAAACTGCTCTGCTGCTGGGATGCCTTTGAAGTTGGATGTTTTGGAGTTGTGGCTGGGAATCCAGGTAGGAAAAGCAGATTTTTGTCAGGATCAGTGAATGTTTTCAGAGCTTCCCAGGCTGATCTGGACTTCTGGCTTGGTGTAGGAATAAGGGTTTAGGACTTGCTGCTGCTTCCACTCCCTGTCCTGGGCCTTCTGGAGGCAGCTTTTAACTTATCTGTCCCACAGTTCTGTCTGCAGAACCATTTTTCTTCCTGTCTTTCACTTTGTACGTCCAATTAGCGCAAAATCTGCCCCGTTTTCAGGACATGGGAGCTCTTGAAATCCATTCTGGACCTTGCCTGGGTTGACTGCCTCTGGTTTTTTGGTTTGGTTTGGTTTTAGGGAAGTCACAGCTGTAGTTCTACAGTTCTTTCCTGCTGTAGGAAGTAGGTATTTCTGGGTTGGTTTTTCTTTGAAGTGACTCAAAACTTCTAAGTTTTGGATTTGTAGGTTGACAGACACTTGTTTTGAGCTGGGAATAAGCACAGACCTACTTTGTGGAGAGGTCTGTGTTTGCTGTGCTCACTTTTCTCTACGGAACAGTGAAGTGAGCTGGAGGGTTCCCTGCCTGAGATCCTGGAATTTCCTTAGGTTTGTTCTTTCCTGCTGAGGGACAGGCAGGAGCTCAGCACTGGGCATTCCTCAGGATGTGCGAGCATGATGAAGTTTAGTCTAAAAGCTGGTATGGAATTGGGTTGATAAATAAAACAGAATCCCAGGCTGGTTTGGGTTGGGAGGGGGCTTAGAGCCCATCCAGTGCCACCCCCCGCCATTGCCAGGGACACCTTCCACCTCCCAGGGTGCTCCAAGCCCTGTCCAGCCTGGCCTTGGACACTTCAGGGATCCACAGCTTCTCTGGGAATTCTATTCCAGGGCCTCAGCACCCTCAGAGCCAGGATTTCCTTCCCAATATCCCATCTATCCCTGCCCTCTGTCAGGTTAAAGCCATCACCCCACGTCCTGCCCCTACGTGCCCTTGTCACGAGTCACAAAGATCCTGTAATCATCACCCTCTTCATTTCACAATTTACCTTAATAAGTGATTTGGGACCTAAAGCAGGGAGTGTGAAACGACAGGGTTTAACCGATACAGAATTGGTAACTTTTTATTTCAGCCAAGTTTTCCTCCCAGCCAGGGAGGAACTTGCATTTGGGTGGCCACTCATGGGTTTATAGCTCATCACAGAACTATTGCTCAGTTGCAAGTGATAACAGAGCTGATGTGCAGCTCCAAGTGAGGCAATGTAAGAAATGGTGTCATTTTGGGGTTGGTCTGTGTGGTTTCCTGCTGTCCCTGAGTGCTGCCTCTGTCTCTTGCAGTGACTCCCCCTTGCCGGTGTCGTCGCGCGTGTGCTTTGTAAAGTTCCACGACCCCGACTCGGCCGTGGTGGCCCAGCACCTGACAAACACTGTGTTCGTTGACAGAGCCCTCATAGTCGTTCCCTATGCTGAAGGTTTGTAACTTGTTTGATGTTCTATGGGGCCACCCTTGGGTGGTGGTTGATTCCTGTCTAGTGCACAAAAATTAACAGTAGTCCAATGTCAAACACGTCAGAGACCGCCATTCTGAAACCCTTGGTATATTGCCTTTGGCCCCTGGATTTGATCCGTTTGTTTACATAGTGACACCAAAGTGGAAAGTTTTGTGTGTCTTAAAAGTGTAGAATAATAACATTTTAGGCAGAATTCTATGCAAATTTTGCTCTGTGTCAGTCTCAATGAGACATTTTCCCAAACAGACTGTAATGCAAACAGGTCAATATTTTAAGGAAATTGTACCTTAATAATTGTTCGCCACTTTCACTCTCTTCATGAGAATGGTTTCTCCCTCCCCGAGAGTGCATGGGAGAGGAATTAACATTCCTTTGGGATATGCTGCCACTACATTTATTTGGGAACAGCCCCAAAAAAAGGCCCTCACTCTCCTTGTGGAGTCCAGTATACCAAGGGTTTGAATAATTACGGTTTAATTCAAAAGTGACAACTTCCAAGAGGTGCCACATGGGCACTGGTCCTAGTTTTTAATTCCAAGTTTTCTTGTTCATCCTTGATATATTTAATAGAATTTCACTAAATAATAAACTCTTCTCTCTGTTATTTGTGTGTGTGATTTTTGTAGTGGAGAAGGCAAATGCAAAGCCCTTCCAGATGACTGAAAAACAGTGGGTCCTCTGCAGCTACAGGGGATTCTAGCCATTAACTAAAGGCCAGCAAGCACTCAAGTCCCCAAGTGTTTTCCTGGTGTAACCACTTGTTAACTACATTTTCTCTTCTTCTTTTTATTTTTACATTTTAGGGTGTTACAGTAATTTGAAAGGCAATGAGCAGGGTTTTTGGAACTTACCTTAAAAGCAAAGTGCTGAGAAGACACCTCTTCTTACAGAAGTCTTATTAAACTCTTCTAGACTTGCTTTAGAAGTAACTGATTTCCATTGTACTTGTGCATTTCTTGATTTTCTTCTGGGAAAGATTGCATTTAATAAAATCTTGCAGATTAAGTCATACTACAGTGCTAAGTTTGGTACATGGCCTGGGTTCACACCTGTAATCTGTCACACTGGAGCTGTCTCTTGAGGCCTGGGGAGCTGTCTTATCTTATCTTTGTATTCCTTAAGCTTAAAAGATACGAAACTTAAACTTAAAAGATGTCCAACTTAATTCCTGGAGTGTAGGAATGTGCAGTGTGGCCTCTGATTGAGCCCTGCTGCTTCCTGAGGGCACAGAACCCCTTCTGTAATGGAGTTACTGCTCCTGCTGCCACTACTTGAGAATAGCAGAGCTGAAAGGCTTCTTGTCCCTGTGTGGGTATTAAATACAGCAACAGTCCAGTGGGATGGTGCTGCAATATTCTCCAAGGCCCATGGGAATAATGCCAGTGTTTAACTCTTCCTACAAGGATGAACCCACTTTTCTCTTTGTCAGTCTGACTTTGTCCACTGTGGATAAATCTGGCACTCAGAGAAACCCACCCAGCAGCTTTGCTTCAGAAAATCAAATTATTAAAGTAGAATATTTTACTGGGCCTGTTAAGGAGTCACTCCTGGGCTGTACCTTGTGTTGTTTAACAGTTCAGAATTTAATGTCCTTGGCACATCACTAGAGAGATGTTCAGCCAATGAAGTACTGCCCCTGGGTTGATAATCCCATACTTCTGTCCCTGTGCTGGAGCACAGTTTTCCCCAGAAATTCAGCCTGCCAGGGTCCCAACTGAACAAGAAGCAGCATTTCCCCAACCCACAGTGCCACTGCTGATGTGCTTAAAGCCAGGCATGTGCTGAATGGGGCCCTCCTCTCTGGTTTCTGCTGTGCTAATGAACCTGTGTGATTATTGCCTGTCACTAAAGCAAATGTTTATTATCTGTTTAGTGCAATAATTCCCCCCCTGTCCCAAGTTTTAGCTCACACAGACACTTTGGTGTTGGCTGTTGCTTTGTGTTATAGAACTATACACAAAGGCTACGGTAAGGTTTAGTATTTGTCATTTTCTCTGGGCTAATTCCTAGATTTGGAAGGATCTCTTAAGGTTAAAGATGGCTGGGGGGGGTGTTTAGGTTCTTTGGTTAATGTTTGTTTCTTTTGTCTGTTTCTTTTTCTTTCATTTCTACACATTCATGCAGTATTTCATGGTTCTAACAAAGCAGCAGTAAAAAAAGCTCTTGAAGCATGAAAATTAACTGGTGAGGGGCCTCATTGCTTTTTTTAAATTGTAGTTTATTTAAATACTTTTTAAAGAAACAATTAGAGGATCAGATGCATGAATTTTTTTTTAATGGATGCAGATCTTCTATGAGGTGTCTCGAGCTAAGTCTGAGGATTTGTATTTAGATGCCAGAAATGTTGTAGTTGCACTGATTTGAAATGTTTAGCTGTAATTGATAAATATCCTCTTGAGACATAATTTTGCATGCCAAATGACCCCATAATCTCTCTGTAGGTATGTTGATATATTTATGCATTCCTGCCCTTTGCCTCCATGACCTTTTTCCCCTGTCCCTCCATAACTTTGGGTATCTAAAGTGCTGCCAGCTCAGTGCCACGAGCCAGATATCAGTGCTGTGTATTGTACATTTGTGTAGATTATCGGCACTTCTCAGTATAGGTGGGAGGAACCATTACCTTTATTTAACAGTGGTTTTTCTTTTTTGTTGTTGTGTTTTACAGTTCTTTTCCCTGGTTCAGCCTGAACTATATACCAGGCCCTGCTGAAAATACCACCCAACAGTTTTCTTCTGCAGCTTATCCAGTTTCTCTTAAGTGCCCTGTACATATTGTATGTTTTATGATGAGATGCAGTTTCTTAATATGTATTACAGAAACACTACTGGTATTTGCAAATATATAGTAAAATTGTTTTATTGAACTCTCATTTTGGGGGCTTGGGCACATTAACAAATTAATCCATCTGTATAGGGCTTTTGCTGTTGGATAGAGTAAAACTCCCTCCACAATTGTTTGTAGTAGGGCCCTGAGCACTCTGTGTGCAGAGCAGGCAGTGAAATAACCCCTGGTCTTAGCTGGCTGCAAGACTTTGGGCCACAAGTCCCCTCTGCCACGGCAGGTGGCAGCAGCATTGTTGGTACTCTAAGCTGGCACATATTGGAACAAATGCATTTTACTGCACAGGTAAGGAATGTGCCAGCATCCCTGTGTGTATCCCAGCCACAGACACACCCCCAGCATTCCCGGAGAGCCGCAGGGACCGCATTCCATGTGACACGTCAGCAAAAGCCCTACCAAAAACACCCATCCCTTCTCTTTAAGTTTGCCAAAATTTGTATGGTAGGTGTAAAAGAAAACATAGTGAACTGTACCATATTATTAACCCCTAAATCCAACTTTTTTTGTCTTGTGTATCTTGATTTTTCTGTGTGCTTTGTAGTGAAGCAGCCGACACGAGTCGTTGTTCATAAAACAGCTTTTGAAAGTTGAGAGCACTCTCACCCCTGGAGAACCGACTGTGCTTGCTTACGTTTGGTTCATGACTTAAAAATCGAGTACAGGTGATGAAACCTTGGCAGTGTTAACAACAAAGTAGTGTGTATTGTGCTATTTTTTTGCTCTAGAAACTTAACCTTTTGTAGAGAAAAAGGAACAGTCAAATTGTCACCCATTGAAGTTGCATTCTGACAAAAAAAGTTAATGCTAAATATTAATAGCCATCAAGCTTTGTATTTTAGCCAGCATAAGTACTTTCAACAAACTCAGGTGGTGTATCAGGGAGACTTTGCTGGGTGTATTTGTGTATTTGGTGCCTCTGGGCTGGGATGCACTCTAATGCCAGGCTGTTTCCCTGCAGGAGTCATTCCTGATGAGACTAAGGCTTTGTCTCTCTTGGCACCAGCTAATGCCGTGGCAGGGCTGCTGCCCGGGGGTGGCCTGCTGCCCACTCCCAACCCTCTCTCTCAGGTAGGCTGGGCAAACATTGGGTGGGTTCTGCTGCATTCCCACTTAGTTGCTGCTGTTTCTTTCAGGACTGATGTGCTAATGGCAATTCCTAGAGCATTTTATCAACCCTGATGGATTGGGACAGCTCTGATGTGAATCGGGGCGCAATAGTGACAAGTTGTTAGATGGGATATCCTTATTTCCCTATTCCCTTATTTCCTGGTATCTCAGGGCCCTGTTTGTTTGTCCTTCCATCCCTCTCACCCATTGTACTTCGCAGATGTGACAAGCAGTAGAGATCTCACAGATTTTAAATTCCTCGAGTCCAAGGAGCTGCCACGCTGTGAGATTCCCTTCATTAATCCTCCAGCTGAGGGCAAAATTGGAGCCGGGTTATGTGAACCTACAGGAATTCATGTGGAAGATGAACAGGGAGAACTGCACATTGTGGGAGAAGCTGGAGTCACAGCTCAGCTCTTGGCAGGGCACAGAATCAAAGGGCAAGAGGCAAATTAATCATAATAAAGCCTCATTAATTCTGCACTTCTCAAAGCCACTTCAGCTCATGCTTAGCTGAAGGACCCCCTGGCCGTGGAGCTGCTCAGGAGGGAAGAGCCTAAGTTTAACCTTTGAAACCCAGGGAAGAGGTTGGAAGAACCAGATACAACCCAAAAGATTTCATTCACTAAAAACTCTGTATGTAAGTTCTGGGAATGGTTCTTGAGCCACCTTAATTTCAGTTGTGTCTCTGAACCCCAGGCTGCTCCCAGCCCCTCCATGGTGGGATGTGTTTAACACATCCATTTTAGGGGAATGTGCTGCAGAGTCAGGTTTTCAAGCACATTTTGGAAGTGTGCCTCGGGTTTTGGTGTCTGTCTCCATCTCACTTGAAATGGCCCAAAATGAGCTGCTTTGGGGAGCCTTCTGCTCTCCCAGTAGCTTTTTAACCAAATTTGAGACATTTGCAGGGATGCAATATTGTTAAATTGCCTTTTAACATAAACCATGGCCATCTCAACCCTAAACTGAATTAGAAATGAGGTGATTTCCTCAGAAACTTATAATGAATTTCCCTTTCAGCACTGAAAAGTAACTTACTTTTAAACTATCCCTTCAATTTGCTGGAATGCTTTACTCCTTCACCTTTGTTTTCCCTGCCCCCTGGGCTGCAGAGGGAAATGCTGACACACTGACTGGTTTTTGTCACTAACTGCTGTCTCTGTCACAGATTGGTGCTGTCCCTTTAGCTGCTTTAGGAGCTCCTGCTCTCGACCCTGCCCTTGCTGCTCTTGGGCTTCCTGGAGCAAACCTGAACTCCCAGGTACGTTCTCATTCCAAAACACCCTTCATTGTCCCCTCCTTTCCTGCTTGAAGAGTGGCTTTCATTTGTATCAGTTCACAGCCACTGCCTGGCAACTCCAGGGATTGGTTTCTGCTTGGGAAAAAGAAAATCCCCTTGAATATCAAATTAGATGTTGGCAGGGGCCAAGGTATAATTTGGGAATAGCAATGAAATATTTCAAATATGTGTCATTATCAGGCCATGAACCTGCCTTGTTCTTCAAGTAAAAAGTAGTTTGACTTTTTAATTTTGTAGGTGTCAAAAATGTGAGGAAACTTTATTAGGTTGTGAAGCTGAATAAAAAGGGCTTTTAAGTACTGAGTAATAGACAACTGAGTATATTTGTATCAATAAAAGTATATCAATATATTGAACATTCTATATATTTATAAATAAAATACTTAAGAGGTAAGAACCAAATACTGTTTTACAGCAACAAGAAGTTGCAATAATTTAATGCATTTCTAATGCCATAATTAAAAATTTTTTTATGTATTCCATTGGAAGAACAAGCAAATGATGGTGAAAATTAAATAACAAATGGAAATAAAAAATTTTAAAGGCAAATTAGAAAAATGTAAATTTGGGGTGATGGAGGATTTTTGTACATTAAACCAGCAGATTGTAACAACCATTTCAAAAATGAAACTTTGGGTTCATTGTAAAAAAAATGAGTGAGGATTAAACATTTTCTTAGTACTACCTCACTGGTACAGGAAGTGACTGATCATCATAATACCTGGATTCTCCTGAGAGCTGTAAAATAGATTTTTCCTGGAATTTTTAGATGTTTATAAGTTGGCCTTGAGGCCTTCAGCGGACAGACAGCTTAGAGAGAGCTCTGTTCTCTTGCAGTAACAGAAGGAACCTGTGCACAGAGTTACTAATACACAATTATCCATACAAACACATCCCAGAAGGGCTTTTTATCCGTTTGTGGTTTTATTCCTGATTCTCTCCAGGGCAGGGCTGGGTTTGGCTGCTGTGGAAAGTAAAGCCCCAGTCACACCCAGCCCCAGTCACATCAGCCCAGTGTGGCCTTTCCTCTTTGCTGGGGGCGTTCTGGTCTGGTTTTCCAGCTGGGAGGGGACATTCCCAGGAAAGTTCTCTTGAGCTCACACATCTCCCAGCCTGGTTTTAACTTTGTTTTTCCCTCACAGTCTCTCGCAGCAGATCAGCTCCTAAAACTGATGAGCACAGTGGATCCAAAGTAAGCACCAGTGTTCCCAAACACT
The DNA here is from genome assembly GCF_017639235.1 of Corvus kubaryi. Classification (NCBI taxonomy): domain Eukaryota; kingdom Metazoa; phylum Chordata; class Aves; order Passeriformes; family Corvidae; genus Corvus; species Corvus kubaryi. The sequence goes on along the minus strand of NW_024581108.1, from coordinate 25,237,959 downwards.
TGTATTGCACTGCTGGGGAATATCCGTGGGGATTCAGTGCCCAATCCCTCTCCTGCTGGAGCTGATGCCAGCTTGGAAGGGCCTTGGAGCGCCCTGGGCTAGGGAAGGTGTCCCTGCCCATGGCAGGGGGTGGGATGAGATGGGCTTTAATGTCCCTCCAAACCCAAACCATTCCAGGATTCCCTGATCCTCTGAACTGGCTCAGTCTGACAATGCAGACCTGCATCCCTTGGATTCCTCAGGCCTGAATTTCTGGAATTTTGTGTTGACCAGGTTGAACCATGTGGCTGCAGGTCTTGTGTCCCCCAGTCTGAAATCAGATACCTCCAGTAAAGAAATAGAAGAGGCCATGAAGAGAGTCCGAGAAGCACAGTCCTTAATTTCTGCTGCTATAGAGCCAGGTAATTCCAGCCTGGAATGAGCCATTCCAGCCAGGATGGAGCTTGGATACAGCACATGATAAAAGCTGATGGTCTGCAGAGTACTGCCTAAATGGGCTGGAATTAATCCGTTGTTTTTCCCAAAATTCGCTGGTTTGAAGGCTGTAAAACACCCAAGCTTCCCTGAGGGAAGTGCCTGCTGCTGTCTCAGGTTCCAAGGGAACATGGATTTCCTGGCCTCACCACTTGGCACCCTGCTGATGCTTCTCAGGGATGCTTTCCTTTATCTTCATTCCTGATCTGGACAAGTTTGTAAATGATTCTCTTTTTGGAGCTTCCTTCAGCAGGTTGGATTTTAGAACAAGCTCCAGCAGCTCCCACAAATGTCAGAGCCACCAAATCTGAGAGGCAGGAACTTGAACCCTGAAAACACAGAATATTCATCAGTTTTGCAGCCTCCTGATGATTTCTAGGAAAGAGCAGAGCTCCTGCTCTTGTTCTTGCTTTGCTTGAGGCTCTTTAGTGGGAAATTCAATCATTTGAGAGCTTCTTCAGCCCCTCACAAAACGGCAGATTCTGGGATTTTCACAGGGTTTTCCATTGCCCTGCAGCCATCAGCTTTTCACTGACTCAAATGAAGTTTTTTTGTGAATTTTGACTTCTCCAGTTTTGCATAAAGCTGTTACTTGATGTCACAAACTTGTCCCTGTCTGTTGGTTCTGTCGTCTTGTGAAGAGAACGATAGATGGATGAGCCTTGATTTCAAATGGCAAAATCAGGTTGATTTAGATCTGTTTCATGAAGCTCCAGGTCCTTTCCTTTAGAAAATCCTTATGAATACTAAAAGCCATTGGTTTTTCTTCTGCTTTTCCCTTTTCAGACAAAAAAGATGAAAAACGAAGACATTCAAGGTCGAGGTCGCGCTCGAGGAGGAGGAGGACACCTTCCTCATCCAGACACAGGTGACTGAGCAGTTCCTTGAAAACACCTCCCAAACAGCTGGAACAATTCCTGCAAAAACCATTCTTGGAAGGGACACTTGGGTTTGATTTAGTGCTCTAAAGATCTGTTGACATTTTGGTATCACCAGAGCCCCTGGGCAGGGCAAGGGGAGCAGGGAGAGCTGTGGATGGAGGCTTGTGTTGCGTTTCTGGGGTTTCCTTGGCCCCGAGCAGCTGGGCTGGGAGCATCTCACAGTGTCCTTTGTGTGACTCCCGTGTTGGTGTGTCCCTGGCAGACGCTCCAGGAGCAGATCAAGGAGAAGGTCCCATTCCAAATCCAGAAGCAGGAGGCGATCCAAAAGTCCGAGGAGAAGGAGATCTCATTCCAGAGAGAGGAGCAGGAGGTCTCGGAGCACATCCAAAACCAGGTACTGGCTCCAGGGAATCCAGTCCTGAGCAGGGCAGGGATTGTCCCCTGTGCTGGCACTGCTGGGCCCCTCCAGGGCTGCCTCCAGCTCTGGGCATCAGTCCAGGGAGGACGTGGAGGGGCTGGAGCATGTCCAGGGAAGGAAACGGAGCTCCTGGGGGGCTCAGCCTGGGGAGCCCCCCCTGTCCTTCCCAGCTTCCCGTTCCTTTCCCTGTACAGCAGATTAGGAAGTGCTGTTGGATGGTTTGAAAACGACTTAATCTCTTTTCTACTAAAAGGGATAAGAAGAAGGAAGAGAAAGAAAAGAAACGTTCTAAAACTCCCCCCAAAAGCTACAGCACAACCAGAAGATCCAGAAGCACAAGCAGGTACAGAAATGGGATTTTCCTTGGTCTCTGTTCCCAGCAGGGTTTTGATCCACTTCAATATTAAGTAGAAAAAAATGGTCTTTGATAGAGCAGCCAGTCTGTGGAAGGTGTCCCTGCCCATGGCAGGGTGGGAGGAGCTGGGCTTTGAGATCCCTTCCAACCCAAACGATGCCTGGCTCCCACTGGATCATGATTCCGATGTGGATATATCTGGTACAGGCACAGCAGCACCTGTACCACCTGTGTCTGTTAAGATACTTTAATTTTCCTGCAGTGTTTGAGGTAAATTCTTTGGGCTTAGAACAGTTTCTCCTTGCTCTGTGTCAGAGTTGGATGTTCACTCTTCACTCTTCCTGATTCAGGGAATAAATCCAGGCAAAAGTGTTCCCTTTTTTTTAAAAAAACTTTCAAATTTAACTTGCAGTTTTAACAGCTCTCTAGTACCCTGTGAGCAGGGCTGGGATTGGAATTAGGGATGCATTTGTAGCTTTAAAGAAATAAGCACTGATTTCCAAAGCTGCTGTCCCTCCCTGCAGAGAACGGCGGCGCAGGCGGAGCCGGAGCGGGACACGGTCCCCGAAAAAGCCCAGGTCTCCCAAACGGAAAATGTCCCGGTCCCCGTCACCCAGAAGGTCAGGGAAACACTGGGCTGGAAAAAATGGTGTCTGGGTGGGAAACTCCCAAACTGTGACCTACAGGGAAGCTCCCAGGGGATTCTGTCTGGGGGGGATCTCTGCTGCTTTCACGGAGCTGCTCTGGGGTTGGCTGGGAGCTCCAAGGGTCAGGTGTTCTCGGGGTGGTTGGAGTAGGACATGGCACAGTTCCCAGTCCCTTTGGCTCTGCACAGTAGGAATCAACTGATTTTGGGTGGCCTGGGCATTCTGGGAGCCTATCCCAGGATGGGGAGCTCAAGGTGCTCCTCTGGAAAACACTGGAGCATCGCTGCTCTTACTGTCCAGGATTTGGACTCCGTGATGCCTGTGGGGCCTTTCAGCTCAGGAGATCCCATGGTTCTGTTTGCCACAGCATTTCCCAGCCTTGGCTTTGTGGTGCTGTGCTTGAGCCAGAGCTGAGAAACTGGGATTTGGGCTATTTCCTGAAAGCAGAGGCTGTTCCCTACTTGCACTCTGCCATTTTCCTTTGGGTTTGTTGTGAGCTGTGGGTACACAAACCCTCTGGACACAGTTCCAGCCATGGAACAGGGTGGTGGTGCTGGGCTTCATCCTCTCCCTGCTGATCCTCATAGGCATAAAAAGGAAAAGAAGAAGGATAAAGACAAGGAGAGGAGCAGAGACGAGAGGGAGCGGTCAACGAGCAAGAAAAAGAAGAGCAAAGACAAGGAGAAGGATCGAGACCGGAAATCCGAGAGTGACAAGGATGTGAAAGTATGTTCCAGAAACCCCTGGAGCTGCTCCCAGCCCTGCCCCACATCCCCCCCCGCCCTGTCCCAGGGGGAGGTGCTAACGTGTCCCTTTCCCTGGCAAAGCAGGTCACAAGGGACTACGATGAGGAGGAACAGGGCTACGACAGCGAGAAGGAGAAGAAGGAGGAGAAGAAGGTGGCGGATGCTCCCTCTCCCAAAGGGAAGGAGCCCGGAGCCGAGAAGGGCAGTGGGGATCCGGGCAGGGAATCCAAGGTGAATGGGGACGACCACCACGAGGAGGACATGGACATGAGCGACTGAGCCTGCCCACAGCCCCTCCACAGTGTGATCCTTTATGCTGTACTTGTTAATCCTCAACCTAGATGTATCCAGCTCCGAGCTCTCCATGGTCTGTCCATCCCAATACTAACTCACACCCAAAGCTTGAGACAGGGACCCCCTGCTCCAGGGACCCTCTGGGGCCGGGCCAGGCCGCACGTCCCTCCCCCAGCACGGGCTGGGCCACCCCTTCCTCCCTCCCTCCCTCCCTGCTTCCCTCCCTCCGGAGTGTCCTGGGCTGAGCCAGCAGGGCCCAGCAGTGTGGGAATGCCCCAGGAGCGTGGCACAACTGCCCTGTCCTGCCACAGCAATGTGGGAATGTCCCAGCAGTGGGGGGAGTGTGGCACAGCCCCCCTGTCCTGTGGGAATGCCCCGGGAGTGTGGCACAGCCCCCCTGTCCCATGGGAATGCCCCGGGAGTATGGCACAGCCCCCCTGTCCTGTGGGAATGCCCTGGGAGTGTGGGGAGTGTGGCACAGCCCCCCTGTCCTGTGGGAATGCCCCAGGAGTGTGGCACAGCCTTCCTGTCCCATGGGAATGCCCCGGGAGTGTGGCACAGCCCCCCTGTCCTGTGGGAATGCCCTGGGAGTGTGGCACAGCCCCCCCGTCCTGCAGCCACCGAGGGGCTGCCAGGGCCTCCCGGACATTCTGGAATTGGCCTTGGATCGCACCAGCTCTTCACGCTCTTGGCTTTAGTTCTGGTTTTAAGCCACATGCTGGGTTTGGTTTCCCAGTGGGTTTTGGTTGGCTTTGCCCGGGGTTCAGTGCCCCGACATTCCTGAGGGCTCTCTCTCCACCGTGTCCCTTCCGCTCCGGGGCGAGCTGGAACGGGCTGACCTCGGGGAATCCTGCCCATGTCCGGCGAGGGAGGTTGGGGGAGCAGCTTCACCCCCCCCCCAGGGCTGGGGGCTCAGGAGCTCACCCGCTGCAGCAGGGAGTGCATTTTAAAATGACCTTGGTCTGTTTTTAAAGCAAGTCCATTGACAATGTACTTTTTACTTGATCTCAAGTTGTACAAACAGATGAATTTGTGTTCCTGTCCCGGCCGTTCCCTCCCTCCCGCACTCGGTGATCCCATGGTATTTGCAGAGTAGTTACCCAAAGCTGTTCCTTAGTTCCAGCAGCTCCAGAACTTTTACTTTTGTGCAGGTAAAGAGACAAAAGTAGCCGACAGTCTGTGCCATGTCGATGTACAGTTTCGGAAAATGTTTTACAAAACTTTGATAATAAAACCCTGAAACTTCAGCTCCTCTTCCTACAAAACTGGTGGGTTTTATTTCCCTGTCACAGTGAAGGAGGAGTTATTTTACTTTTGGGGAGGAAATGGGTTAAAATGGGAATGTGGAGGTTTATGGGACTGCTGAGAAGGATGTGGGAGCGCTGGTGGATGAAAAGCAAGAGAAGGCTCTGGGGAGACCTGATAGTCCCTTGCAGGGCCTAAAGGAGTTCCAGGAGAGCTGCAGAGGGACTGGGGACAAGGCCTGGAGGGACAGGACACAGGGAATGGCTTCCCACTGCCAGAGGGCAGGGATAGGAGCCTGGCAGGGATCAGTTGGAGCAGCCTCAGGACCACAGCTGCAGTTACAGAAATCTTTAACTGGGAATGGTTGAAGCCCTTCCTGGAAGTTTTCCTGCCCCTTTTTGAAATCAGCAAATCTGTACCTACAGAGGGAGGCCCTGCTCACTCTGAGCTCAGGGGCTGATGCTGGGGGCAGGAGCGGAAGGCTCAGTTTAAAAACCAAAATCCGCAAGCCCAATCCCTCCAAAGCCCCCAAAAAAAGCCCCCAGCCCTCCCTCAAAAAAATCAAGAGCCCGAACCCAAAAACCCCAATCAATCTCCCTCACAACCAAAAGAAAACATGAAACCAAAAATCCCCTCAAACCCCCCAACCTTGTGCCAGGCCAAAGCCTCTGTGGACATCCCAGGCTTTGCTCTCCATCCCCCAGAACTGTGCCATCCTGCAATCCGAGGGAGCCCATTCCTGGATGGAGGAGGTGAAATCTCTGGAAGGACTGGAAGCAGCTCAGTGAATTTCAGGCTCTTTTTCCCCCCTCCCTCCCGGGCAGCTGTTCCCAACAGCTCCCTCAGCTCCAGATGAGGCCGGGAGCTGCTCCCCCTCTCCTTTCCCCATAAAACCTGGCATTCACAGAGGGCCGAGAAGAGGCTGTAATGAAAATGCAGGATTTTATTTAAAAAATGACCAAGAAAATGCCCTTGCAGAACGCAGCAGCAGGAGCTCATTCCCTCCCCTCCGATCCCGCTCTGGACGCGCGGCCACAGCAGAGCCGAGTCCCGGGAAGCTCCGGGACAGGAGAGGGAAGCCTGGATTGCACAGGTGGAGCAGTTTCCGAATCCAACAGCATAGTTTGGTCTTTATTCTAACAATGATACAACCCAAAGTGACTATGAGTGAAGGGAAGAGAAAAACAGGGAGCAGACGACAGGAAAACGCAAGAGGCAACTCGTTTTCCACGGGAGTTACAAATTGTCAGGAAAAGTGAAACTGCAGCATTACAGGAACTGGTTAATCCGGATTAAATAACGCAGTTCTCCTGGTGGGAATTACAACTCAGGAGCAGAGACAGTAAAATAACAGAGGGTTGCTGGGAATATCAACAGAACACGGTGGGATTCCAGCACAAACACATCCGGGGGTGACAAACGGATTCAACGCAGGAATCGGGAATTGCAGTGGTGGGAGTGCAGTGGCCGGACAGCAGCTCCGGGAGAGGAAAACCAGGGAGTTCCCTTTGCCACAGGACAGAGCAGGAGTTTGGAAGACCAGAGGAACAGTTTGGTTCAGAAACAACCCGCGGGATCCTTCCACAGCGAGGTCGGAATTGGGTTGAGCAAAATTCCTGGTTGTCTTTTAAGAGCCATAAAAAACCTCAGGAAAAAGATGTGGTGGGAGGGGAGCCCCAGCCCGGGCAGCCCCGACCCCCAGGAGCAGCAGGATGTGATTCCCACCCAGCCTGTGCCAGCTCCCTTCTCCTCCTGCCTCGGACACCAACTCCCAGCTGGGGTGTCCGGAGGCTGCTCCTGGTCCCCCTGACATTCCCAGGCCACAGGGATGAGCTGGAGCTGCTGCACGGACACGATCCATGGATCTGTGTTCACTCCCAGGGACCAGACCCTCCTGGAACACCCGGCCTAGCCTTTGGGAAAATGGGAAAACCCGATGTGAGGCTCTGCTGGATCAATCCTCCTTGGAAAAGGAGTTTCCCAGAGCCACGGGAGAGGGGAGGGACCCTGTGCCCCACACACGGCCAGGGCTGGGAACACCCCGGAGACATCGGGGCCCACAAACATTCCCTGTGTCCATGCAACACAACCAGTGACAAAAACAGGCTTTAGTGGAGAAAACATGGATATCAACATGGATCTCAACGTGGGCAGTCCCTCGGGATCCACAGGCAGCCCAAGGCTCAGCACAGCGTCCCTCTCACTGAGGATTCCTGCAGTGCATCCATTGGGAAACCTGCCCGGGCGTCCCTACGCGTGAGAACTCCTCACTCGGAATGTTCAGACAGGAAACACATCCCGGAAGGAGGGACAAGTACCGAGAGCAGCTCTGGGAGCCTGCAGGGCTGCCTGGGAGCTGGGGGGCAATCCAGGGAATTCCCATCCCTCAGCTCCACAGGGAGGGCAGGAGCAGCCGGGATTCCCTGGGATAAACCAGAACAAGGACAGTTCCAAACCTGTGCCCACATTCCAACACAGAACAAGCCTTAGGAGCAGCTCACTGCCACCCTTCCTGCAAACCCTGCAGGTGGCCCAGGGAGCAGCCGTGTCCTGGGGGGTTAAAATCCCTTGGATCTGCAGCCTGAGGCCACAGGAACCACAGGAAACACTTCCAGGACCTGCCCTGGGCTTGGGGCAGACACCCCACGGCCAGCAGCCCCCAGCAGGGGCTGTTCCAGGGGGGATGGAGCCACAGGAGCCTCAGGCCCATGGAAGGCTGCACAAAACCCTTTTTGTTTTCCAGTTCCAAGCCCAGGATCCACCCTGGGATCCAGCAGTGGCTGCGCTGCCCAGGCCCCACAGCCCCAGCAATGCTTCACGGAGCCAGGGATGAATTTGGGATAACCAAAAATGCAAAGCAACACAAAAAACCAGGGATCCTCCCTGTACCACTGAGGAAAGGGATTTCTGACGTTCACCTTGGGGTGAAGCCTGCAGCTTCACAGAACATCCTGACGGGACCCCTGGGAGGGACAAGGGACACCAGGGAGGGACGGGACAGAGCCCTGTGCTGCCCCACAGGCACCGATCCAAGCTCCAGCTCAGCCCCACGGCCATTCCCAGTCTGTCCCAGAGGATCCCACCTGGCTCCCAGGAGCAGCACAAATGGTGTCAGTTCATCCCAGAGGTGTGAAACACACCAGGAATTCATCATTACCTGGGAGCACAAGTTCCATCATTCCCAGAGGATGCTCCACACCTGCCCTGACACAGCACTGCAGGAGTCACTTCCCTTTGCTTGTTTTCCCTAAAGTTTTATGCTGGGTTTGAGTTTGAATTAACAACAAAGCTGCACTGCTCCCCTGTCCCAGTGCTCCCCTGTTCCCACACATCCCAGAACTTCCCTGTCCCAGTGTTTCCCTATTCCCACATGTCCCAGTGCTCCCCTGTTCCCCAGGTTCACAGAGGTGCTGGGAAAGGACCAACCCCACCCTCCCACCCCAGTGCACCTGGACTTTGCCGACAATGATTCCCTGGGCCTCCTCCATGTCCTTTCCCAGAGCAGCCTCTTTGGGATGGATCAGAGATTCCAGCAGTTTGGAATCCCTGCTCTCAGGTGTGCCTGACACCTGGCCCTGTGCTGAGCCCCTCCCTTGTCCCTCGTGCTCAGCACAGCTGTTCCCTCCACTGAGCATCAGTGATCCTCTTCATTATAAACTTTGATCCTTAACTCTATGGAATTCCAGAAAAAGTTTTACCTACAGTGCACAAAGAATATAATTTGGAAAATATTTACATTTTTGTACAACGACACCACAGCACTTGAATCTAAATTTCTTCATACAAACAAATAGCACCATCAGCCTTTTGCACAAATCCTGCCTAACCAACCCCACAAAGGTGGATTATTGTCGGATGAGGAGACTGGAACCACTGGGAATGGGAATAAGCTCGAGGAGCTGGAGTACTAAACACCCATGAAGGAGGGTTGGACAAGATGAGCTTTAAGGTCCCTCCCACCCCAAGCCAGTGTGGGATTCTCTGATTAAAATAAGAAGAGGCAGGAAATGACTGTGGAAACATCCCAATGAAAGCTCCCGAGAGCACCACGATGACCCCAAGTGCAGGGAAAGCTCCTCCTGCATGAAGGGGGAATGCCTGAGCTTTTCCCAGTGCCTCTGTGCATCCCAGTTTTCCAGGCTGCTGAGGGCACACACAAACTGGCCTGGTGGTGCTTGGCCTTCCTGGGACAACTCTCCCAAGTGAGGGTCAAAGAAAGGATTAACAAGTGACATTCCTGGCCAGGCAGCCCTGGAGTGCTCCCCAAAACCACAGGGAGCCAGGCAGGGAGCAGAGAGCAGCGAGGGAAGCGGGAATGAAGGGATCAGGCAGGGCCAGCACCAGGCTGGGCCAGTGCTCCAGAGGTGCCTCGTTCCCTGCAGGGCACAGCTGGCTCTGCCCTGGGTTGCAGGAGGAAATCCAAGTGTCAGTGGTGCCCGTTTGGTTCATTCATCTACAGCCAAGGCATTCCTTTGGGATACCTTCCAACATTCCATGGCTGAGCTGTCAGCTCAGGGAACAGGGAGCACGGGAAGGACGGGGGGCTCACCCCCAGCCCCGGGCCCAGCTCGGTGCCAAGGTCCAGCAGCGCCTTGTGGATCACCACACGTGTAAAAAATTTAAAAACCAGCAGCTCCTCCCAGCTAGGGGTGGCAGCTCCCGGGCCAGGACTGGCTGTGCCAAAGGGAATGGCAGCAGGAGGCTCTGGGAAGCGGGAGCTGGAGGGGCTGGATGCCCAGTGCAGTGCCAGCACATCCGCACTGCTGCTCGTTCCCTTCGCTGCGGGCTCGTGGAGTTCATCCCTTGCTGTGCCCCACGGCTCTACTCTACTGTGGGTGCAGCCATTCCCTTTCCCTGGGATGTGGATATTCCCCAGGAACCTGGCAGTCCCGTTAGAGGTCCGGGAAGCGGCTGGGATCCTCCTTGTAGTCGTCGGGAATGGTGAAGATGGAGTCATCGAACTCGTCGTAACGGAACTCCTGGAACGTCACAGTGGCCGTGATGGTGGGGAACACCGGGATATCTGCAGGGCAGGGAAAGGGCACACTGAGGGGCAAGGAAAAGCCAGGAATGGCACCAATCCCCAGCCCTGGAAGGGTCCAAGGCCAGGCTGGATGCGGCTTGGAGCAACCTGGGATGGGAGGGATTTTGAGGTCCCTCCCAACCCAAGCTGCTCTGGAATGCTGTGCAAATATGGCAGAGGTAGAGCACAGCCTGCCCGGGATTGTCAGGTTCACACAGCTCCCTGCAGTTCCAGGAATCCTGTATCCCTTAGGAAAGGGGCCAATGCTTTTGGGCAGCTTGTGCTGGGATCATCTATCCCATGAATAAGTTGATTTTACACATTTCCATCTGTTTCAAATGCAACAGTTTTATATTTTTCACTAAAAGTAAATCTATCACCAGTAATCCCTGAAGAAAAGGAAACACAGGAACGTTAGAAAATATTCCACACCTGAGAGCCTCCTTCAATACAGGAATAATCCAGCACATCCCACTGCCCTCAGAGCAAGGCCCCAGCACTCCTGTGCTCCTGAAATCTCCAGCAACACATTCCGAGGTGAGAGTTCTTTCCCAAATCTCCAAAGAACACCTTCTGAACATGTTGCAGGAGTAAGTGCACGTGTTTAGATCTGGATTGGATATTAGGGAAAATTTCTCCATGGAAAGGGCTGTCCAGCCCTGGCACAGCTGCCCAGGGCAGGGGTGAGTCCCTGTCCCTGCAGGGATTTCAAAGCCATGTGGATGTGGCACTTGGGGACATGGGGCAGTGGTGGCCTTGGCAGTGCTAGGAATGGTTGGGCTTTTCCAAGCCCACATTCTGGATATTTAAAGCCCCAGGACTTGCTGTGTGCTCTTACCTAATTTGACAGGAAAGCCTGGTGGAAGCTTCATTTGAACAAATTCTCTAAGTTTGTTAAAGTGCTTGAAGGGTGCAATGACTTCTAAGACATTCAACAACCTGCAAAGGAGAGCAGAGCCTGTGACAGATCCTCCTGCCACACCTTGTCCCTCTGGAACAGGAAAACATGATCCTAAGGGCCCGGGGAACAGAGGAGGTGACAATGACATCGTTCCCCCTCTCCACTCCAGGGTTTCAGGGTCACCCCACATCCAGCTCCCAGTGATCCAGAATTACAACAAGCCAACATCAGGACAGCAATTCCTTGTCCTCATTTTCCACAGGAGATGAGGGATGAGGTAGCACCCCCCTCCTCCACGGACATGAGGAACTGACCTGCCTCTGCGCTGGTTTAGGGGACACAATTTTGGGCTAAAACTTGTTATGAGGAAAACCATTTCAGAATTCTGTGGGCTCAGGCCCATTAGGGAGCAGTTACTGATAACCCTGCCCAAAGCTCTGCTCCTTATCAAGCCAGGTAAGGGCTTGGCTCCTCCCCCAGCCACAGCAGCTCCCAGCTCCCCACAGTAAGGGATTCCTAGCTCAACAGCCTGACTGCACTCAACAGCCTGATTTTTGTACTGCCAGCTCCCACTCCTGGGGTCTGGAGGACTCTGCAGTTCATGAAGACGTTAAAACATTCCCTACAGGAACAACACCCATGGCCAGGAGCTTGGACTCACGATTCGATTCCTAACGGGAATTCCTGGCTCATTGCTATCGTGGCTTTGAAGGTTTTCTTGCTCTCCTTGCAGACCAGCTCCCTGCCCAGGTGAGGAGCTCTGTGAGGGAGAGGGAGAGGCAAAGTCAGTGCTTCCCAGGGAAACCCTGAGTTTAGAGGAAGGAAAAGAGCCTTGGGTTGGAAAACATCAGGGAAGAATCCCTACTTTCAAAGGATTTGCTTTATTGTAAAGCTGTGCAGAGTAAAGATAAAAAACCCTCTTAATTTAGATTACTCTGAGTTCTGCTAAACCAGGAGACAAGACAAAAACAGGGAAACTACTCCAAGAAAATCTTCCAGCAATGCCCCGTAAACATGGTGTTAATAAACCCTACAGGAAATGTCTATTAACCACTGCCCAGAGATGCCCACGGCAGGGGATGGAACTGGATGGGCTTTAAGGTCCCTTCCAATCCAAAGCATTCCAGGATTCCCTGCCTGTAGCTGAGGCACTGCCACTGTTCCCACACGCAGGGATCCCCTCCCAGCCCTCTGGAGAACAAACACAGACACCAAACCCAGCATTCCTCCCTCCCCACAAAACCACACACAAGCAGCACCCACCAAGTGGAGGATACAGAAAGCCCCACCAAACGCCCCCAGCCCCATCCCAGGAATCCAGAGGTGTCCCTGGGATCCCTGTCAGCTGCAGCAGCACTCACTTGCCACTCTCTGCAGAGATGTACTCCTCCCAGGAGATGGTGTTGGGGGACGGCGGCGTCAGCGACTGCCGGCGCACGGGCTGTGGGACAAACACGGCTCAGCTCCCGCTGCCTCCTGTCCCCCCTCAGCCCGACATTCCCTCCTGGAACTGCCCCTCAGCTCCAGCAACAGCCACAAAGCCTGCCCTGCTCATCCCAGGCTCCTGCTCTCAGCCCCCACTGAGGTGTTTGGCCTCCAAGGACACTTTCTATAGGATTGGGCTGTGCTGCTCCACCATAATGAGTTAATTCAGGGGTCTGAGCGCCAAGGCAGCAGCTCCAGCTCACACAGAAATAAATTAATCACTTCAAAAGCTCTGTGTGTGTTCCCAGCTGAAGCCTGGCTCGTTCTGAAGAGCTCTTCATCTCCTGGTGCTAATCACAGGCTTCCTCCCATTTTAATGAAGCTCAAAGGAACACGATTGCCTTTCTGGCTTCCCTTTCATTCCCAACAATCAACATTGGGTCTAAAAGAATCCGAAGTGATTTGCCACAGCCAAACCCCTCATCTCTTCTAAGAGACAAATTAAATCTGAATACCCAATATAACCACAGAAATCCCTCCCTGTGTGCACTAATCAGGGTAATTCATTAATGCATCACCACAGTTACACTTGTGGGTCATGTTTATTGTTTTTAAATTACGCCAATCAAAAGAAAATAAAAACATTATCTATGTATTTTGCACAAAGACTGGTGTGCAAGGTTATTCTCCCACATCCTGGGAACAGTTTATCAATTATACCTCAAAATTTTGCTCCATGAGGTTGCCCCCTTTGCTCAGGCTCTCCATGATCGCTTTATTCCGAAGGATGTCCTCCTCACTGAGATGTTCCCTTCTTTTCCTGGATTCCAATACAAGTCCGTTCACCAAGTAGAAATCTGCCAGAAAATTTCCTACTCTCTCCTGCACGAAAGGAATTGGGACATTAATGACTCACAGAAGATAAAATAAAAACATTTCAATTCTTGTGTATCCAATAATGGCAATAAGGGGACTTGGAGATTGAGCTGGAATTCCCCCAGCCCCCACATGGGCTGGCAATGGGCAATCCCAGAACGCCAGCAGGAACAGGTACTTCTTATCAAGGGAAGCTTTAAGACAGAGATTGTTTAAGAATTTGAGTGAAATCCCTTTCCAGAGCACTCCCATCCCTGCCTTTCTCTGATGGGAATGCACAGAATCCTTCCTGCACTCCCTGGAATCAACCTGCAGAGATCAGAGACTCCTGGAATGAAGTCATTCCAGTACAATCTGTCCTCCCCCTGCCCAACAGCTACAGTATCTTTCTTCCTAGTTTCTCCTTCTGAAGGCAGTCCAGCAGAGAGATTCCACATGGAATGAACTGGTGACAACTGGGGATACAGGGAGAGGGATTTTTCCTTTGTCCTGAACATCTTATCCTTTCAGAATCCTGGATTGGTTTGCATTGGGAGGGACCTCAAAGCCCACCCAGTGCCACCCCCTACCAGGGCAGGGACACCTTCCACTATCCCAGGCTGCTCCAAGCCCTGTCCAACCTGGCCTGGGGCACTTCCAGGGATGGGGCAGCCACAGCTTCTCTGGGAAATCTGTTCCAGTGCTTCTTCCAGCCCCTTTCCCTCCTCCTTCCTGCCCAGCACCAGGCTCTGAGCTTCCCTCCTACTCACAGTTTTGTCCTCCCTGAAGAGCCACCCTGTCTGGGCCCGTGTGAACGTGATGGATTTGGTGGATAAGGTGGCAGAGTAAATATCACTGCTCATCAAAATGTCAACCTCCTCTTCTGTCTCCATCTCAGATTCCTGGAAGAAAAATTCCAAAATACTCAGCAGAACTTACAAACAACGATTACTTCTTCTAAAAATACACAAATAAATACAAATCCATAAGCCTTGTCCTTTGGATCTTTTCCCAGAAGCAGCATTTCCTGAATTTTCAAATGGCTTTATAAAACCTCTGGCCAAATGGTTTCCAAATAGTTTAATCTTGAATATTAATGTGAATAAAGCATCCAAATGGGATTTATCCAGCAGCTCAGCAGCCACACCCTTTCCAGAGGCAATAATCCATCTGTTTAAGTGATTGGGGGATAAAGCTGTAATTAAAGACTTGACTAATTACAGGGGGTCCAGTGAGTCACGTTGTTATCAGCTGAACTGGCCATGGAGTGACTAAAAGGATGCAAAGCAGTGGGAACGGGTCTGAAAACCCACCTGAGGACACCTAAATTAAGCCCAGTGGAAAGATTAAAAGCAGCACATCATAATTTAAACCATAATCTTTCCAATCCACTCCCATTCCAACTTTTCCTCCATCAGAAATCTGGATTCAAAGCTGGTTTTCCTCACAAAATTCAACGTCACCTTCACAGCTCAAGTTGGAACAACTGAGGGAAAAATTCTTTGGTTTGCAGTCCTTTGGGTCTTTCTGAGGCAAATTTTGTTTAATACATTCCCAAAAAAGCCTGGGATGTGTCCCACCCCCTTCCCAGAGCTTTACCTCGTGATGTATTCGCTGGTAAACTTTTTGCTCATTGTCTAAAACTACAAAAGATTCGGAGGGTGCAGCGTCACCGTTAAAAATGAAGCTTAAATCCCCTCGTTGGCACTTCATGTCTGTAAAGTCTATCAGAGTTGTGTCCAGCCTGTGCAAACAAAGCCACATTTCACACAAATGACCCATAAACACAGGAGGAAAATCAGCTTTCAAGAAGAAAAGCAATTTTTTTAATGGCAAACAAACACATAAAGGGCTGAGTTTTCAGAGGATTTTGTAAGTGAAGCCTGGATGCAGAAATCAACAAAAAATTGCTATAAAGGTCAAATTTTCTTCAGAAAATTGTATTTGATACTGCCAGCATGAGGAGGGGAGAGAATTAATTCAGTGTTACACATTGAGAAACAACTCCTCAGCACTGTCCTACACAGCCCCTGACTTGAGTAACAATATTGGGACATGACCCAAATTCTGAAGAGGACTAAGAAACAAACTTTTTTTTAACCTGACTTAGTTTCATTGCTATTTCTATTTTTCTCCCTCACCAACACAAAGGAAATGCTCCTGCAGACCTGAATAACTGGAAGAAGATGGAGCCAAGGCCATGGATCTCTGTAGCAATTCACATCCAGTGTTGCCAGAGCATTTGTTTCTCTTAAAAAGGTGGTTAAAGAACCTGAACTGGGTGACTTCTTCAGCTCCAAGTGGTGAGGGGTTAAAACTCCTCATACATTTGCCTCTGATTCCAAGGAAAAAACTTTTCTACTTATCTATTTCCCCTCAGTTCAGCCCTTGTACAGGCAGAGCACTCAGAAATGAGAAGGAAAGTAACAGCCCCAGACTCAAATTTCACCTAAAAATTTACTTTACACACCCAAGCTACACCTTTAATAGAGCAAAACTTTCTACAGGTTGAATCTCCAGGATCATATTCTTGCCTGTTTTAAACTTTGGCCCCTGAAGAAAATGCCAGAGAATACATTTGATTCCAAACTAAAGCAGTTGAAGAGCTGAGGTTGAAAAGACTCTTGAAACCCCCCACTGAATTTGTGAATTTGTTACATTAAACACTTTAAAGAGAGAAATTGTATCACTTTGTTTTTTTAACTACAGACTGGAGCAGCAACATTTCTCCACAAAATACTGCAATTTATTTGCAATTGTGTTATAAATATCCCAACCCCTGGTTTTCACTGGCATGTCTGGTAGATAAAGCCTTATCCAGCTGAACTGCTCTTGCTCTATATTTAAGTTAAATTCACCTCAAAGGAGATAATCAGAGAGCCTGAAATTCCAAGCCACAGTGCTGTGTCATGGATGTGCCCAGACTCCTCAGGGGATTCTGTCAGGCCCACTGGGATCCAGCTTTTCCCTGGCACACAGGTATTTGGGTACAAAAGCAGCACTCACCTGATATTTATACCTTGTTTGTGTATTTTACATGCATCAGAAGGCAGAATTCGGGAAAGTAAAGGCACTAAGGGAGGGAGAGAAAAGGCAATCAGGACACTGAGATCCCCCTGCAAAGTATTCCCATTAAAACCATTCCATCAGTTTGATTCTGGAATGTGTTTTAGTACAAATACAGCATTTTCCATCATCATCTCAGTCAAACACAACCAACACCAGGGGTATTTCTGTTTGATAAAACCAAATTGTAATTGCACACACTGCTTCCAATATCAGCCAGAATTTCTATCTCCATCACAGGTAAACCATTTATAAATTCTAATAATTCTGGCTGTTCACAATTTGAGTTCTGGCATTTGACAGTTTATACATTGCACCAACTGAAAGCCTGGCTCCAATTAAAGCAGAAAAAATGGTCCAAAGCATTAAGCTTGGACTAAGCCTTTATTAAAGCACACAGAATCATGGAATCCCAGACTGGTGTGGGTTGGGAGGGACCTTAAGGATCATCCCATTCCACCCCCTGCCATGGGCAGGGACACCTTCCATGGACCACGTTCTTAAAGCAAACAGCTCCTTCCCTCCCTTACTGAGTCACTGGATGACAGAAGAGAATTCAGCCTCAAAAGTGAATAACCAAAAAATAAATCTGGAAAAAGTTGTGTGTCCTTTCCTTAGGACTCAGATCTTGAGCACTGGACTGTGAATGTTCCAGCACAAACCAGAGGAGAACAAGTGTGCTGCAGGCTGATTGCATTATCTCCCTGAGGGAGGGACATGGAATCACTCACCCCAACTTTGAAAATCCCAGTGAAGCTCTAGATAGAAGTCACCTAGCTGAGAAGAAAAGAAGAATGTATTAACAAGCTTTTGAGGCTAAATAACTGTAAAATTTGCTGAAACACAGGCAGAAGTTGTGTTTGGCAAACAAGGAAAACTTTCTTGAACGTTGTACTTGAATTTACACTGAACTTAAACATTACTGAAGCTTTAGCTGCAGCAGAATCAATAATGGTACAATGATGTAACTCATTTGAACTCACATTTTTAATCATTTTTTAATACTAATTCACACTACCATCAAGCCCTGGATTGCAAAAGATTTATTGTAAACATGTGTTTAAAAAACACCTATGGAGCTCTCTGCTTGCTCTGATTGATCCCATCCAACCCCATGGAATTAGAATTAATTATACAATAATTAATGAGTCAAGTTTCAGGCAGGAGTATTGCAAACACCCATTTCCACTGGCCTTGTGGAAATGTGCTGGAGTCATCAGGTCAGACCTCCTGTGCCTCCAGCCAAAGCCAACCCCATCACGAGGGTGCTCAGGGATCACCACCACAGCTCAGCTTTCAGAGGGACAATTTCATTAACTTGTGATAAACACCTGCATTTCTGCAAACTGCTGCCCCCAAACTGAGCAAAATTTCACTGTGCCCAAGGGGAATTGGCTGCTGGATGCTGATGGAGAATGAAACCAAAAATCCCCTCCATCACTGAGCAAGTGTCATCTGGGGACTGAACAGACCAGGAAATTATTCACTGATACAAGACTTAAGAAAGCCCTAATGATCTAAAGAAATAGAGATTCTTTAAGTCTGAGATTGCAAAGATGACGAGCAGGTCTGTCTTACATAAACCTTTTATTTGAATTTCTAAAAGTTGAAAGGAAGCATTATCTTAAAATAAATATAATTCTGTGACCTCTTAAAACGGAGCCAAGATTGCTTTTAAGAGCAAAGGACTGGTAAAAACATGGAAAAAACTTCCTGACAGTTTTCCAGAGTGTCCATACTCAGAACACAAGCCACTGCCTTCCACCCCATCTGTTTCTGTCAGCACAACTCACCTCTTTCAGGGCTTTTAACAACCGAGGTCTCTTCTCTTCAACACTTTCCCTGGACTGCTGCTTGAGCTTCCTCAGGAGTGCTGAAACTGCACAGGAATTAATCCATGAACTCAGTTTGTTTGGTAATTACAGGTGAGTGCCTTACTTGAAGTCTTAAACCCAACAATGCAATGGAACATTTCATCAGACCTCTGAGAAATTAATCCCAGTTACAGTAAGTGCACATTAACCTGCTCTGGTCACCCCAGGAAGAAACTGTTTGTAAAATAAACTAAATAATCATGCCAAGAGGGTTTTTACACAGGTATTAGTAAATATGTGGGTACAAATACATGGCATTGAATATGTGTGACATCTGCTCCACTGAGAAAATCAGTAGTGAGGAGCTGACATGAGAATGCTGTTGGTAGATTACAATTTAGTGCATTAATATATTAATAATACATTTATAGATGTAATATATAGTGAGTTTTCTGCTATAGGAATGCACCACCACACATGGCAGTACCAAATACTGTTAACATCCACCAGTGAGTAGCACCAGAATAATTTCCCTCTACTACTCCATGTCTGAGGTGAATAAATAATATTTGAATAATAAATAATAAATTATATTTCCCCACTGGCCTGTTGAGATGCAGCCTAAAAGCCACATCCCATTGGCAACTGGTACAAAAACAAACCTGTGACCACAGGGAGCAGCTCCAAGGAGATGATCCCACACAGCTAAAATCCATTTGGATCCTGTCACTCCCATTCCAAACCTGGAATGCTCGTGCAGAGCTTTCCCAATCCCTTCAGTCTGAGCAGAGTTAACAGTTGGCTTATGTAACCCAGTGCAACTTCTTATCACGGAAATGGATGTGCCTTATCACGTTTAGACATAAAATGTTCAGCTGATTAAGAGAAACCTTTCAGAGAGCTCAAAGAGCGCTGTGGGAAAATAACACATCTTGAGAGCTTTGCCTTCCTGTTCTGAATGAGCCCCAGTTTGGGATTAATTGGCAAATTTGGATGAAGGAAGAGGTGCTTACTCATCTGTCTGTCTCCATAGCTGATGGCTTCGGCCAGAGGGCTCCATCCCTGAGCGTTTTTCACCTTTACTGGAGCATTATGGGCTAAAAGCAGGTGGGCACATTCTAGGACAAAATATCCACAAAATATCCACAGTTATTAACAGCAAACATCAGGGATGCAGCAGGATCAGTCAGAATAAAACTCTACTAAAGCAATGCATATCAGAGATATTACACAGATTATCAAAACACGTATCTGGAATCTGACTCACTCTAACAAACAAAGCCATCTATGCAAGTCCTTCCTGCACTCCCCTGTTCAATATTAGCACTAAAAATCATTGCTGATCAGCCACCAATTACATAACACTGCACACTTGTCCCTCCTGCTACGTGGATTTTGCTTTTTATAACATTTCTGCATGTCAGATACACACGCCACTATGGAACAAGGATATTTATATTTAATGGATGACATCAGCTCTCTCTGCTTCACACACAAACCCATGCACCAAGCGATACCTCAGCGCCTTCATCCCTCTCCGAGGGGTGAACGGACCATGGGGACACGGATTTGGGGCAAGTCCCAAGTCCATCAGGTGTATGGGAGGCAGAGGAGGCTGAGGCACCAACACATCCCTGTGTCCCAGAACAACCTGGGGAATCTGGGATTTAAAGAGGGCAAACAGGCGCTGCTGTTCCAGGAAAGCCTCAGAGCAGGTGTGTAACCCAACTGTACCACACAGCTGCACTTGCATTCCCTGTCCACAGGTGAAAAGTGACAGTGGAATGAAAAAATTAAGGAGACAAGGAGGGTTCCAGTGTTCCCATGTGCTCCTTGGAAACGGTTCTTCATTTTCCAACCACAGGGAAACCTCAGCACATGTCACTGAAGCCACCCTGAGCTGTCTGGAGCTGATGGAGCAGGCCCAGCTGGAGCTGGAGCTGAAGGAATGTCTCATCACCAAGACTGGGACTTCCTGGGTTATTTTCCTACCACAGGTGCCACAGGAAACTGCACTGGTCATTCCAGATGCAGCAGCTGTGAGTCAGTGGCAGGCTCAGAGGCTGGGGAGGAAGAGATATTTCCCTGCTGAATGAACTGTCTCCTATGGGAATAAACAAAGGCCCTGACTAACCCAGCCAAGACACCGAGGGATTTTTATGGTTCCTTAAACACAGTGCCCAGGACAAGAACATCACTCTGCAGGGAGCAGGCAAATAAGCTTGGAATTACCAGCCAGATTCCATTTCCAGTTCAATAAACAGGCTGGGAGAGCTGGGGGTGTTCACCTGGAGAAAAGAAGGATCCATGGAGAACTCAGAGCCCCTTGCAGCGCCTAAAGGGGCTCCAGGAGAGCTGGAGAGGGACTGGGAATAAGGAGTGACAGGGAAGGGGGAATGGCTTCACTGCCAGAGGGTTAGAGGGGATATTGGGAATAAACCCCAGATTTCTTTTCCCACTCTTCTCCAAATCCATGTGGCATCTTCTTCCCAGAAAACCTCACTAGCTTGAAACACAAGATTACATCCCTTTTTCCTCTTGCCCCCAAATCTTCAAGATCACTTGAAGAAGAAACAAAACAAATGGTTCTACCCACCTTTATGTCCCAACATCACAGCAAGATGTAAAGGAGTGTTTCCTAAAATAAACCATAGAAATAAAAGAGATTAGATTAAAGTTACCAGAATCCATTGCAATCCCTTCCTTAGGAAACCCCAGTTCCTGCTCTAACCCAGAAACACACCAACGCCCACCAGAGGAGTGACATTTTTCTAAGCAACCCTGTGGATTGTAATTGTCAAAATAAATATTTCGAGACACATTTCATGGGCCAAGAGAGGGTTTTTAATGATATCTTGAAACTCACTCCAGGCAAAGAGGTCCAGTTGTGTCTCTGAGAACGACACAACCCAAACCCCACTGCTCCCCACGGGCTGAAGGGTCTGATCCCTTCACAGCCTGACATATCTGGGTTAAAAGCTACTCACAGATATGATACTGATTAAAAATTTAACAGCCTGTTGTATTAATTTTTCAAAGACTGAGTACTCATTTTTTACAACTACAGCACTGGGCATATTAAGAAGGAACAGCACCTTCACTACAAAGCTGCCTTTTGGTTGTTTCCAAAGAAAGCTTTGGGGATGATCAGCAGCCTCTCAAACCTGCCCCCATTTTCCTGGCAATGCTCATGACACAGGTGGTATTTGTGTTGTTAAATATTCACTGTGAGGCACCCAGAGCTGTTTTTCCTGGATTAATGCTGCTACCAGGCTCATGACACACTTCATTTAGGGAGCTTAAGGACGCAAAGTTCTTCCATTTAACTGTATTTTGCACATTTAAACACTTTCTTAGAGCAGTCGAGAGAAAAAATGCTGCAGAACAAATTTCTTGTGCAATTCTAACACACACACACTTGATTGAGAGTTATTTTCTAACTTCCATTTTGTCAGCAGGAAGAACCTGCTTTGTGCAGAGGATGTGCTGCACATCTGGGAGAGGCTGCTACAGAAATGCCAGCACCCTGCAGCATCATGGAATTTTGGATGGAGATGGAAACTCTGCCCTGCTTGCCCAAGAGGGGTTGAAAGGGCTGTTCAATGTGTCCTGCATTTCATCCTTGCAGGACACTGACAGCATCCCAGGCAGCCACATCCCAGCTCATTATACACTAACCCAGCTAAACTCCTGCTTCTATTAATAGCTGCTCCAACATCTGGGAGCCAGCACAGCACTGGGAATCCTGGATGCTGCCAGGCTCTGGTAGGGATGGAAATAACCTTCCTGAGGAGCACGTTTGAGAGGGAGCCACACCGTGTGCTCAGGAAATGCAAATGATGTGATCCATGGGAAAATGCTTTCATAGAATCATGGAATCACAGGTTGGAAAATCCCTCCAGGATCACTGAGCCCAAGCTGTTCCAAATCCCCCCGTTGTCCCCAGCCCAGAGCCCTGAGTGCCACCTCCAGCCCTTCCTTGGACACCTCCAGGGATGGGCACTCCAAACCTCCCTGGGCAGCCCCTGCCAAGGCCTGGCCACCCTTTCCATGCAGAAATTCCTGCTGCTGTCCACCCTGAGCCTCCCCAGCCCAGCCTGAGGCCGTTCCCTCTCCTCCTGTCCCTGTTCCCTGGCAGCAGAGCCCGACCCCCCCGGCTGCCCCCTCCTGTCAGGGACTTGTGCAGAGCCACAAGGTCCCCCCTGAGCCTCCTTTGCTCCAGCCTGAGCCCCTTTCCCAGCTCCCTCAGGAATTCTCCAGCCCCTTCCCAGCTCCCTCAGCCTCTCCTGGGGCTCCAGCCCCTTTCCCAGCTCCACTCCCTGCTCTGGACACACTCCAGCCCCTCAAGGTCTTTGTTGGAATGAGGGGCCCAGAACTGAACCCAGGGTTTGAGGTGAGGCTTCAACCAGTGCCCAGCACAGCTACAGCCCCCTGTCCCAAGAAATCAGTGCTCCAGCAGCTCCTGGAATCCTGCCTGTGCACATCCAGGCCTGCTGGCACAGAAACACACCTCGAACACAGCACCTGTCCCCACACACATGTGGCCTTTCACCTCTGCTGAGGCACCTGCACACCTACAGGGAGCCAGGGCTGTTTTTTCCAGCTGTTTTCCAGCAGAAATTCAGCAAGAGGATTTGTCTGTTCCAGGATTTAAGCTCTTAAATGCATGTTATAATAAAACTGTAAGTCATCTACTAGGTGTAGCTACAGGCTTCTCCCAGGAAACTCATTGTTTGGGAATAATGACACTGGCCTTCCTCTGGGCAGTGATTTGGAGGCTAATTTAGGGAGCCGGGCGGGCACTCAATTAACACTCAATTGCTTTTAGCAGAACAGCAGGAGTCTCCCATTCCACAGGATTTGGCTTTCCTGCACTGAACCAACACTAAAACAGGCCTGGATTATTAACAGTAAGTTCTCTCTCCCCTCTGTCCAATCCTTATCACATCCCAGGATTCCTCTGGTGTATTTCTGAGCAAATGATCAGCTGGAGTGTCCCCCAAATAATTCCCAGCTCCAGTGTGTAAACAAGTGACAGATGGAATCAGGCAGGAAGAAAACAATAACAAGGAAATGTTACTCAGCCCTTTGGAATGTCAAGCCATCAAGAGGTTTGTTGTGGGTTTTCTTCTGAATAGTTCAAGTAAAAACTTGGAGGAAGATGGTGAGTCAGAGATCCCCAAAGTGTCCCAACTCTAAGCAGAGCTGGGAAAGCAAAGAGGTATTAACTGGAGATTTATATAGGATATATATGGATTAAAAAAGGATAGAATCAATGTTTGTGATACACACTGAGGGTGAAAGTGCAACAAAGAGGGATCAGGAAGTGCCTTCAAGTAAAGATCTGGAGTTGCTGCTGCTGCTGAGTTGCTTGAAGAGGAACTGGAGGAGGAACAGGGAGAAGCAGCAGCAGGAATAGAGCGAGTGGGAAAAATCCTCCCCAAGTCTGCTGCTTTCATTCTAGCAGGATTTGCTGGAATGAAGGTGGCAGGATAAACAGATCTGTAGCTGGATTTGGAACACTGCCCTTAGGAAAGCGCTGTGCCAGTTGTAGGAAACACTCCTGCCCATCCTGGCTGGGAGCTGAGCCCTGTGTTACTCTGCATCCCTCAGCTTCGTTCCAGCGCCCAATGCCACCACAGATACAGCTGGAATTCCCGATTCCATCACTCCTGCCATCGTGCCACTCCCAGATACCCTCTATCTTCGTGTCCCTTTTGAATCTACAGACCACAATTAAGCACAGCCGATCTCCTTATCAGAAACACAACACAAGTGTCCCCTTTATCACAACTTCTCAGACACCACACACGTGGAACTTGGAATTCTCCAGCAGAAACGGATCATGTTCCTCTTGAAACACGTATTAAAAATAGAGATTAAAACTAACCACGAAGGTCAAGCTGATCCCCCAGGCTAATTTATTTGTTAACAGTATAAAGCATTCCCCAAATTAAAGTGTTTTTAAAAGGCCTAGCAAGACATTCAATATTTACAAATTTCAGAGCAGCACAAGGATCAGATTCCACCTCCGCCACTGCCACTGCTGTGGACAGAGCATTTGCAGAGGAGCAGCCATGAACAACTCTCTCAAAATCCAGAACCACAGCATTTAAAAAGAAAGGAGAAAAAAGGTTTGGTTTTTTCTAGCCTGAGGAAATATCAAAGACTGCTCTGCCAACAGCCAAAGGAAGTGCTCATCATCCCCCAAAGCAAACAGGTGACAGCTCAGACACCTTAAAAAGAACGAATCTTTTAAATGCAATGGGATCTTGGACACAGAACAACACCTGGGCAGAGGCAGCTCTGCCAGGACAGTGCCGGTACTGGAGCCAACACTGCTCATTCATATTACGAAAATCATGGAATTACGGAATGGTTTGGGTTGGAATGGACCTTAAAGCCCATCCAGTGCCACACCTTCCACTGTCCCAGGCTGCTCCAGCCCCAATGTCCAGCCTGGCCTTGGGCACTGCCAGGGATCCAGGGGCAGCCACAGCTGCTCTGGGCACCCTGTGCCAGGGCCTGCCCGCCCTCCCAGGGAACAATTCCTTCCCAATATCCCATCCAGCCCTGCCTTCTATCAGAAGAAGCCATCTCCCTTGTCCAGTCACTCCATCCCTTGTCCAAAGTCCTTCCTAAAGGGGATTCACACACCCTTAGGAAACTCCCATATAAAACTCCCACGAATTCCCTACTTCCCCATTCCGCACCCGCACCTCCCGCCCCGGCGGGACGCGGTCCCGAGCCCCGGATGCCCCGGTGTGTCCCGCTCACCGTGACTGTCCTTCTGGGCGATGCCCTGGGTGCGGATGAGCGCCGAGAGCCGCCGCACGTCCCCCTTGAACACGCACTCGTGCACGGGGAAGGGGCCGCGCTCGGGCCCGGCGGGAGCGGCCCGGGCCGGCGGGCGGTGCCGGTGCGCTCCGGGCCCGCGGTGCCCCCCGGCCCGCCCGCCCTTCC
>NW_024581108.1:25169622-25212752 GCF_017639235.1 Corvus kubaryi | reverse complement strand
AGCAGGTCCCCGTCCTCCTTGCTGGGCTTGTGGTCCCTGCGCAGCGAGCGGAGCTTCTCGCCGGTCATGGCCGGCGGGAGCGCCCGGAGCGCTCGGAGCCCGCGGGGCCGGTCCCGCCCGGAGCCCCCGGAGCGGCCGCAGCTCCGCCCGCGCCTCACGGGCCTCGGCTCCGCGCCGCCATCTTGCGCCGCCGCTCTCGCGAGACTGCGCCGCACCGCGAGGGCGCGCGGGCGGAGCCACGGAGTGACCGGGAGGGGCGGGGCGGGATCCGCCCCCACGGGCACGGCCTGAGGGGCGGGAACGGGGGTCGGGCATCGATCACAGCAACCACATCCTGAGGGACGGGATCGGGGATCGGACACCGATCCCAACGGGCACGGCCTGAGGGACGGGATCGGTCCCAACGGGCACGGCCTGAGGGGCGGGATCGGGAATGGGCTCGATCGCAACAACCACATCCTGAGGGACGGGATCGGAGATCGGGCACCGATCCCAACGGGCACCTCCTGAGGGACAGGATCGGGCACCGATCCCAACGGGCACATCCTGAGGGACCGGGACAGATAGAGTCCACGACTCCCTGGGCAGCCGTTCCAGTGCTTTTCCACCCTCCTCGGAAAGTTCTTCGGGGAATGATGGGACCTGGACAAGTCTTCCTCAAAAACACGTGCGGGGAAAGGGAAAAACGGGACAGTCCCCTTGTCGTAGTGCGAGCCCTTGTGGGTGCATTGTCAGCTCAGAAAGGACCTGTTTGGGTCGGAGCTTCCCAACTTCCCACAGCACTTCCCGGTCCTGGGCCAGTTCTGCAAGTTTCTGCTTCCAGTATGGAATGAATAACTGTAAAAGTGATGATGTCCCAAATTCCTGGTAAATTGGATTTTTTACTAATTCTTCCAGGGAAAACAAGCCCCAAGTTGCCAGGAAGACCAGACCTGCTGTGATAACAGAACTGCCTTCCTGCTGACCTCATCTTTCCCCAGCTTGCATCACCTCCCTCATCCCAAGTGGCCAAGGAGAATTCCAGGCAGATTTTGGAATTCTGTGCCTGTTGTCCCCAGCTGCTTCCCACACAGCTTTTTACAGTCTTAACACAGACTTTTAAGTAATTTCAGGAAAGAAATCCCAAAGATTTGTTTTTGCTCTATACTCCAGTGGTCTTTCCAATGAGATTTTTCTGTCTGTCCTTGTTTTTTGAGGAAAGTCGAACCCATTTGCAGGCAGAATGTGAGAGGCTGGCTCTGTCAGCAGTTCTGATGCCTCCTGTCTGTTCTCCCGTGCTGGAAACACACGCGGAGCACAGCTGGTCTTGCGGCAGGGATGGATTGGCTCAGGTTTTAGCTGATGTTAGAAGCCTCACGCTGCATTTTTAATTACTGGAGGCATGAAGTCACTGTTTACCAGCTTATTATGGGCTCCCTTATTCACCCCACAAATGGAACCGAGGCATTACTCATGGGAAGGGCTCTGGGAAAACTGCTGTTTGTAGGGAATCCCAACTGTGGGATTATTGTACACTTAAAAATTCTTGAGAATGGGTTTTTTTGTCCGTCTAACTTTCCTACAGGGAGCAGATTTGTCACCACGGGATGGAATTCCTCCCTCCTAAATCCCAGGTTTCTGCTTGTGTGCTGGAGCGTGGCCCTGTACACACCCCAGGGTATGTTCTGCTTAGATCCAGCTTTGCTCAGACTTTATCCATATTTTTGTTGCAAAGAAAATGTTTCCTTAAAAAATCTGATATAAAAATCATTCATATGTGGCCTTCAGCACATATGTGCTCTTTGTCTTCAGATGCCAAAGTGCTGTTCCATGGACGTCAGTCCATGCGAAACAACCTTGGCAGGGAGACCCAGTGAATTAATTTTTAATCACAGAATCCCAGACTGGGTGAGGCTGGAAGGGCCCACAGTGGCTCCTCTGGTGCCACCTCCCCGCTCCAGCGGGGTCATCCCAGAGCACAGGATTGAGTCCAGACAGGTCTGGAATATCCCCAGGGAGGAGACCCCACAGCCTCTCTGGGCTCTGCTCAGGGCTGGCCCTGCCCAGGGCAGCAGTTCTGCCTCCTGTGCAGGGCAATTGCTGGGCTCAGGCCCTGCCCGTGGCTCTGGGGCCGCTGCCGGGCCCCGGAGCAGAGCCCGGGCCCTGCCCTGAGCCCTCCCTGCAGCCAGGGACAGCCAGGGCTGAGGGCCCCTCTCAGCTGGGGCTCCTCTCGAGGCTGAGCAGCCCCGGCTCCCTCAGCCTGTGCTGGGCACGGGGATGCTCCAGGCCCTTCCTCAGCTGCGCAGCCTCCGCCGGCCCCGCTCCAGGAGCTCCCTGGCCCTGCTGGGCTGAGGAGCCAGAGCTGGGCACGGCACCCCAGAGGTGCCCCCAGGGCTGGGCACAGGGGCAGGATCCCTCCCTGCCCTGCTGGGAATGCTCTTCCCAATGCACCCCAGGATCCCATTGGGCACCGCTGGCTCAGGGACAGCTCGCCGTCCCTCAGGATCCCGTTGGGCACCGCTGGCTCAGGGACAGCTCGCTGTCCCCCAGCACCCCCGCGTCCTTCCCCAGAGCTGCTCCAGCAGGTCCCCCCCAGCCTGTGCCGTGCCTGGGGTTATTCCCAGGTGCCGAGGTACTCCAGGCAGCGCTGCCGGGCAGTCAGCACTCTGCTCCCCTGCGGATCAGCCGCGTGCTGCCGGATTATTCCCGGCCATTCCCAGGGAACGCCGCTCCTGGATCCCGGGAAGGCTCCCCGGGAGCGGCCCCACAGCGCGCGGCGCGCGGGCGCCCCCCAGCGGGCGGGCCCCGCCCCACCGGCAGCCAATGGGAGGGCGCGGAGGCCCCGCCCCGCCGGTACCGCAGCCAATGAGGAGGCGCGGAGGCCCTGCCCCGCCGGTACCGCAGCCAATGAGGAGGCGCGGAGGCCCCGCCCCGCCGAGCCCCCTGGAGCGCTGAGGGCCGGTCCCACAGAGCCGCGGCCATGGCAGGCGAGGGGACGCGGGGGTTTCTGCCGCCCTTCAAGCACTTCGCCACCAGCGCCATCCACGCCGGCCAGGAGCCCGAGCAGTGGCGCTCCGGGGCCGTGGTGCCGCCCATCTCGCTCTCCACCACCTTCAAGCAGCGGGCGCCCGGCGAGCACGCGGTGAGTGCGGCCGCCACCGGGGCACCGAGCCCGCCACGAGGACAGCGGGTCACCCACAGGGACACCGAGCCCCCCTCCCGGCCCCAGCGTGGCCCGGCCGGGGGCCCGGGAGGCGGCAGGTCCTGGGAAGGGGAGGGAGCTCCCGGTGCAGGTGTTTCCCCACGTGGCAGCTCCCGGGCAAACGCGAGCATCTCGCTCCGCCGGGAGCGGGGCTTTCGCCAGGGAGGCTGTGGAGTCTCCTCGCTGGGGATGTTCCAGAGCCGCCTGCACGCGACCCCGTGCCCTGTGCTCTGGGATGGCCCCGCTGGGGCAGGGATGGGACCGGAGCAGCCGCTGTGGTCCCTTCCAGCCTGACCCAGCCCGGGATTCCGTGTTCCCGCAGCGGACGGGGATCGGGAGAGGTTGGGATGATTCCCGTGTGAAAGGCGGGGGAAGGGGAGCAGGGAGCACCCAGAGCCCCCTTTCTCCAGGGAGCTGCTCCAGGGCTGCCCGGAGCCGGGGATCTGGGAGGCTCTCCCTGCCCTGCCCCCGCCGCAGGGCCCAGGCAGGATCCCTGTTCCACTACACACGCTTTGTGTAAGAGCCTGCTTCAGTTTTCCTTCCAAACCGAGGGAATATTTCATAAGGATTTTGTGGATGCCCTGTAGAAAGTGCTGGAAAGGTTTGCAATGAGCTATGCTGGAATTTCTGACGGGACGTGGCACAAAGCTGCCACTCCTAATTCAGCACCTGCTCCAAACCCGTGCCGTGCTGGTCGGCAGGAGGAATTTGCCTTGTGATCCCTCATTCCACACAGAATCCCAGCTGTGCTGAGGAGGCCCGCGGGAGGAGTCACGGTGCTGTATCCTCAGCCTGATGACAGGATCCATGTTCTTGCTGGGAGCTCTGCAGAGCGATCTGCAGGATTCCTGACTATGAGGAAGTTGTCCTTAAAGAGAAATCCTAAAAGCAGGCAAATCCCAGGGTGCTCAGCAGCTTCTCTCGGTAACAACTGCATCTGTGCATGCATGAGTGGTGTTTTCCTTATTAAATTTCCCCAGAATTTGCATAAAAGCTGTGGCACTGAGAAACGCATGGGTTCTCAAAAACTGAGGAGAGGAGTTGTCCAGTGCCCTGTGGGTGTGATGGAGATGGACACACGTTTTTCCTGAGAATTTCCTCCAGAGAGGCTGTGGAGTCTCCCTCACTGGAGATAACCAGAACTGTCTGGACAGGATCCCGTGCCCTGTGCTCTGGGATGGCCCCGCTGGAGCAGGGATGGGACCAGGGGACCCTCATGGTCCCTTCCAGCCTGACCCAGCCTGGCATTCTGAGGATGGTTGGACTGTGCAGCCCACGCCCTTTGCTCCCACAGATGGATTCCTAGGGAAAAGCAGGAGAATGTGGCTCCTCGCACCAGTGCCCCCCAGACCCCTTTCTCTGGTGGGGATCCCAGCTGGATGTGCCGGGACATCTTCCTGCTGCTCTGGGAGGAGCTGGATGCCCTCAGCCAGGGCTCTTTAGAGAGCCTAGAACTGCTGTTGTCCCAAACTTTCCCAGTGCTCTCTCTGATGTTTTTTCTTATTCCCATACCAGGGTTATGACTACAGCAGGTCTGGGAACCCCACCCGGGATTGCCTGGAAAAGGCTGTGGCCGCCCTCGATGGAGCCAAATACTGTGAGCAGCTCATGGGTTGGACGGGGCTTGGGACAGCCTGGGACAGTGGGAGGTGTCCCTGCCCATGGCAGGGGTGGCACTGGGTGGGCTTTGGGGTCCCTCCATCCCAAACCATTCCATGATTCCGTGACCACGGCTCTGGCTGTTGGTTGTGGGCAAGAGCAGCTCCGTGCTGGGCAAGAGCCCAACGCTTCTCGTCCAGAAAAGTGACAGGACAGGTTCTTTTCAGAGGCAAAGCGAGGAAGGCCAAGGCAAGTCTGACTTGTTGTGTCACATCAAACACGGCCCATCTGCCACTGACTCCTTTCTCTTCCAGGCTTGGCTTATTCCTCTGGCATGGGAGCTATTCTGAACATCTGTCACCTGCTGAAGACAGGGGACACAATTATCTGCATGGATGATGTCTATGGAGGTGGGTGCAGCACCCTGTGGCTTCAGTCTTCATTGTGCAAGGGATTAAACCTGCCTGTGGTTCTCAGGAACTCTGAATTTCCCACGTAGGACCTCACTGTTCTTTGAAGCCTTTTCACTTTGTGAGGACACAGATGCCCCCTGTCTGATCTGGATGTTGAAATAATCTGTTGGCACAACATGGAGGCTTAGAAATACATAACAAGGAATCCATGTTTGAGTGAGGGGAAATGGCAGCACCTTTGTCTTGGCCAGGTTTGTTTGCAGAGCAGGAGCCTCTGCAGCCCAAGGCAGCAGCACTTCCCAGTGTCTGGTGTTTCTCCCAGCCCTTCCCAAGGTTTGGCCCTTTCCCAGCCAGCATTTTGTCTGGACTGTTGCAAACACCAATTCATCATTTCCTCCAGAAGCACAACTTTGCTCTGTTGTCCCCATGTCCTCTGAGCACTTCAGTGCTGCCCCAACCCACTCTTTGGTGTTGACCTTGCACTGTTTTTATCAATCCCTGTTCCAAACAGCTCCCCAGTGGCAGAGTGCATCCAGCACTGCCAGAGTCCTTCCACAGGGTGAGCTCACTGCAGTTCCCAGGGACATTCCCTGCTCATTAAAGCCTCAGCCTGGGCTGGTTTCTGCAGGGAGGAATTTCATTGTTTCTCCTCTGCTTTGGTTTGTTATGAAGAAAGGGTTTCCTTGCAGAAGAACCACCCATTCCTTCAGCTCACAGACTGCACCTCCATGTTCCATCCCTTCATGCTTGGATGGAGAACTGAGTCCCTGGGGAGAGCCTTGGCAGAAGGCCCCAATCAATCAGTTTTTAATCCAGGCAGTATTTCCTGGTAGTGAGTGCTGCATCAGCACATCTGTGGATCAACTGTTGCTGCTGGATTCTTTTGTCTTCCCAGGGAAAGGCCTCAAGGTCAGACAGGAAGGAATCCTTTTTAATGGAGGGATGGGAAACAGTAGCTGGAGTCCTCCCCTTCATTCTTCTTCTCTGTTTAATTTCCTGGTCAAAAACTCCCACACTGATTTCCAGAACTTCATCAATCACTCTGATCCCACATTCCCATTATTGCTGTTTCAGGATCATTAAACCTGCAACAATCTTGAAACTTTGTAAACAAAGAAAATAGACATGTGCCATTTCTGGTGTGCAGCATAAAGCTGTGCCCCCCTGACTGTCCCTGGGTGGTGCAAGAGGCTGGAGAGCAGGGAACGAAAGTTAAGGAAGTTGTTTCATTTTGTGATTTTTGGGTTTTTTTAGGCACAAACAGATATTTCAAGCGAATAGCCTCAGAAAATAATTTGAAAGTAATTTTTGTTGACTTCACAAAACCAGAATGCCTGGAAGCTGCAATCACACCAGAGACCAAGGTAGGGGAGAGGGAAATGGATTTTAAAGGGATATTAAATTGTTCTATTCTTGCAGCTGTTGAGCTGAGGGGGGGCAGCTTGGGGCACAGCTGGATCCACCATATCCCAGTGTGCTGCCTCATGGAAAACATCCTAAGAAGGGCAAAAACCCCTGGAGAGAGAGAGGAGGGAGAAGGGAGAAGGTGAGAAGGAGCAGAGGGAACCCCGAGGAGCCCGGAGCCGGAGGTGCTCCATGGCACTGGGTGGGTGATCCCTGCTCCAGGGGCAGGGAGCTCAGCTGGGAAAGGGTTTGGGACAAGACTCACTCCTGGCTGTGCGAGGCCTTCTCCAGCTGGGATGCCCTTGGGATGGTGCCAGCCCAGCGGAAGGGAAACCTCCCTGAGCCTGGAGGAGCCCAGCTGAGGGCTGCCCTCGCTGCAGCAGGGCCACTGCCCGGTCCCGCTGCACAGAGCCCGCGGGGAGCTGACCCCAGTGAGCACCCAGAGCCCTTGGGGCTCACCCAGCACTGGGAGCTCTCTGACCTGGTGTTTTTGTTGGGTTTGTGCAGCTGGTTTGGCTCGAGACCCCCACGAACCCCACGCTGAAGGTGATCGACATCCGCGCCTGCGCAGACATGGTGCACAGCTACCCGGGGGTGCTGCTGGCCGTGGACAACAGCTTCATGTCTTCCTACTTCCAGGTGTGTCACCTGTCCCAGGGGAGCTGGAGACACCTTTGGAAAGGGATTATATCAGATCTACTTCCCAGGAGACCCAGCTAAGCCCTGGTATTTTAGGTGTAAAGTCACCCTTCTTGCAGAGTGCAAAGTGCCTGGTTTTGTTCAGGGTACTGAGATCTTGCTGAATTAAGAGAACTCTGCAGAAAGTGTTAATGCTTAGCTCAAGCAGCTCTGCAGTTGGCCTGGGCCATACCAGAGGCTTGGTGATTTCCCCCTGCAACATATTACTCACTTTAGAATTCTCAATTTCCTCCAGAAAGGGCTGTGTGGAAGAGCACAGGGAGCTGGTTAATGTGTCTGGAGCAGCCTGGTGTGGAGCGAAAGCCAGTGCTAATGATTAATTGGTGAGAGCAGTAGGTGATGCACCACACTGTGCTAAGAAAAGGAGAACATCACAGTGATCTGTCCATCAATACTGAGTGTAAAAGGCCTTTTCCATGGTGGTTCTGGCTGTGCATCTCCACATTCCCTGGGTGGAAGTCTGTGTTTATTGTGGCACCAGCAGTCTTTGCATCTGCCTGCTTTGTTACATATTGAATGATGCCCCTTACTCTTTAGAATGTGTTGATATCATGTGCACAGTCCCTTAATTAGCAATTGATTAAAAAACTGGCACTGCCCAGCACCTCTTGCCCATCCACCTCCTGGTTTGTCTCGCTTCAGGAGGCACCTGGGGAGAGCTGGGAGCTGAGGGGACAGAGAGCTGGCAAAGGAGCCTCCTTTCCTCATGCAGGGCAGGGTCTCCAGCACCTGGAAAACAAAGCAATTCTTTTGCTTTGCAGTTTGAGTCCTTCATTTCCTGAGGAAATGCACTTTATAGAGTAAATTCCATTATTTGTCCCTGCCTCAGCTGAGCAACAGAACTATTTTTCCCAAATATGAGCTGCATGTTGGATGTGTTCAATCTCTTCTCTCCCTGGAGCCCGTGGGAGTTGGAGCAGTGCTTTTAAATCCCATTTTCTTGTGCTTACCATGAATTCAGAGTGCCTCCCTGTCCTGCTGCTTTTAGCACATGTTCTATGGTCATCCTCAGGTCTTTGTGTTTGGTTTCTCCACTTATTTTTCCTGTGTAAGCTCACGGCCCTTTGGAATAGCTGGGAAGGAACCTGAGTGCACACCAACTTCATTCAGAGCTGTGCCTTTCCTTTCCTTTCAGCGTCCTTTGTCCCTGGGGGCTGATATTTGTATGACTTCTGCAACCAAATACATCAACGGTGAGTGTGGGAGTTCAGCACTTCCTTGGGACAGGGATGGATGGGATCTTGGGAAGGAATTCCTGGCTGGGAGGGTGGGCAGGCCCTGGCACAGGGTGCCCAGAGCAGCTGGGGCTGCCCTGGATCCCTGGCAGCGTCCAAGGCCAGGCTGGACACTGGGGCTGGGAGCAGCCTGGGACAGTGGGAGGCGTCCCAGGGATTTTATTAACAGTGGGGGTTTGTGGCAGGACCCTGGAGCAGCTGGAGTGGCTGATCCCATTCTTGTCCCCTGTCATTTGTAGGGCACAGCGATGTTCTCATGGGCCTGGTCTCTGTAAACCGGGATGATCTCTATGAGAGGCTGAAATTCCTGCAGTACTGTAAGTC
Organism: Corvus kubaryi; assembly: GCF_017639235.1. Taxonomy (NCBI): domain Eukaryota; kingdom Metazoa; phylum Chordata; class Aves; order Passeriformes; family Corvidae; genus Corvus; species Corvus kubaryi. Next base: position 25,203,897 of record NW_024581108.1, on the reverse strand, counting down.
CAGACAGGGAATTCCTGACAGGAATCCTGTTCACATCCCCAGCTCCTGCTGGGGAGGGAGTGCATGCACACAAGTGGGAAATCTGCCTGGGAATGTAACTTAACAGAACTGGGAAAAGCTCAATTAAAAAAACTCCAGTATGAAAACTCCAATCAAATGAGAGACGTTGGTCTCCACTTCCTGGGCGCTTCGGGAGCGTTCTGGGGCACATCCTGAAACCATCGGGGTGCCCACCTGCAGTTAGGGGGGTTTGGAACTCACTCGCCCAGCAGGATGTGCCCACTGCAGATTTATCATCTCTGTTGATTCCAACCATTTTCCGGCCTCTTCATTGCCAGGAGTAAATTCCTGTCCAGGGTTCTGCCCTCAGCAGAGGCAGGGAAGGTGCTTTGTGCCCAATGAATGTAATCCTTGAGGCCTGAGCTTGTTAATTGGCCTCATTAACTGGCTCCCCAGTGCGGGAGATGAGGAGCAGAGATTGCCTCGGGTGTCCTCCCACTTGTTGTAACCTCAGAAGTGCTGGAGATGAGGACGCGTTTGGCTTTGCTGAATGCAAAACACCGGCGCTGCTGAGCTCTGTGGAATTGTGCTGCCATTCCCACAGCCCTGGGAGCTGTCCCCTCCCCCTTTGACTGTTTCCTCTGCAACCGGGGGCTCAAGACTCTGCACATCCGCATGAAGCTGCACTTCCAGAACGGCCTGGCTGTGGCCAAGTTCCTGGAACGCCATCCCCAGGTGGAGAAGGTCATTTACCCAGGTGGGTGGGCAGGACTTGGGAGCATCCCGGGGGAGGGATTTGGGAGCTGTGGTGCCCCGTGACTGGGGCTGGGTGCCCAGCTCAGTGAGACTGGAGCTGCCCCAGCTCTGCACTGGAATTCACTGGGAATTCTCCCAACTCTCCCCCTTCCAGGGCTGCCTTCCCACCCCCAGTACGAGGTGATGCAGAAGCAATGCACGGGCTGTCCTGGGATGGTCACCTTCTACGTCAAAGGGAACATCAAAAATGCCTCTGCCTTCCTCAAGCACCTGAAGGTAAAGGCAATAAAATCACCCTCAGAGGGAGCTGGAGCTGCCCTGCTGAGGGGAGGGTGGAAGTGGCTTTTCTTGCCTGGTGCTTTGGGTGTTCCCGACTCCGAATGGGGATCATTTGTCCCTGGGGGTTAATGAGAGGGAGCAAAGGGACGCCTCGGCCCCGGGAAGTGTTGGTTTGCTCCCAGGGCGAGGAGGCGTGTCCAGCTGAGCCCAGGAGCTGCTGCTCCCGAAGGGCTTCCTGCAGGACGGGGGAGCCGGGGCTGGTGCAGCTCCGCCCGGGGCTGGGATTGTTGGGCTGTCTGCAGGGCCAGGGGCTGGATCAGTGATCCCTGTGGGCACTTCCAACTCAGGATATTCCAGGATCTATGAACTCCCTTTCCATGCAGCCATGACCTCCTTTCCCTTTCTCCTATAGGTGTTTACCCTGGCTGAGAGTCTGGGTGGCTACGAGAGCCTGGCAGAGCATCCGTAAGTTCATCCTTCCATCTTCAGAGCCTCAAAAAGCTGCAGAGCACCACAAAATTCCCACCGTTTTCCAGCCCCCAAAGCTGTTTTCCAGCCCCCAAAGCTGTTTTCCAGCCCCCAAAGCTGTTTTGCCTGTAGTGGAACTCCAGGACTGGTGTGCAGCACAAAGCCAGGGCAGACCCCAGAGGGAGGGAATTCTGGGAGAGTGCAGGGATGGAGGAATTTTGCCTGGAGGGCTGAGGCACAGCTCGTGTCCATGCAGACAGTCGCAGAAGCTGCTGAGCCTTGGGATAAGGAGCAGCTTGGATTGAGGAATGCCGTGCTCCCTGCTCACACAAGAGGGCACAGCTCACTGTGTGCACCCAGCTGCCTCTGGCTCCCTGGCAGGACCCAGGATTTTGATGGAATTGGATTGTTTTACTCAAAGCCAATTTGCTTTTTGGGAAGATACATGGAAATTAATGACTGTATTTCAATGCTAAATCGTTTCACTTATTGATTTCAGATTAACAGCAAACCCTGAACCCCTCCAGGAGCTGACAGGAGCTGGTGCCAGTGACTGAGCACATGGGGAAATCCCTTCTTGCCTGTGTGCTCTGTGGCTGGAGGGGATAAACCCTCCAGAGTCATTTGGGACAGTTTGAGAAGGCATCTGAGAAAGCAGAAGTGAAACCAGGAGGTTTTGTACTGGAGGTTGCACATTCCCCACATGCAGAGCTTACAGCTCTTCTTTAGAATAAAAATACAGCTCTGGAAGGAAGAGGAATGGGATTTTCTCCTTTTTAAATTCCAGATTTTTAAGTATCCACTTCTTATTAATCATTTGTGTCTTGGAAATACAACCTGGAGACGCAATTCCCTGGCTTGTCAGCATTCCCATCATTTCCAGGAGCTGCTGCCAGGAGCTCTTTGCATCTGTGGGGTCACACAAGCGGCACAGAGGAGGTGTCAAATCCTGCTGCCTTTTCAGGGGTGCTGGCAGGGAACCAGCTGGGTTGGTTTTACCAATTAAAGTCCCAAGTTCTTAGGAAAAATTCTCTTTTTTATCCCTGCAGGGCCATCATGACCCACGCCTCAGTGCCTGAGGAGGAAAGGAAAGTTCTGGGAATCACAGACACCTTGATCCGCCTCTCGGTGGGGCTGGAGGATGCGGACGATTTGCTGGCAGACCTGGCCCAGGCCCTGGAGGCTGCGGTGAGTGGGGTGTTCCCCTCCAAAAATAATCCTCATCCAGCCTTTCCCACTGGCTGACCCTTCAGCCCCTCCCAGATGGGCCCTGGGGTGTGGCTGGAAAGCTCTCCCTGCCCGGTTTCCCTGTGTGCCAGGGATCCAGGGGCAGCCCCAGCTGCTCTGGGCACCCTCCCAGCGCGGAATTCCTCCCCAGTGTCCCATGCAGCCCTGCCCTCTGGCACTGGGAAGCATTCCCGGGTCCTGTCCCTGCAGCCCCTGCCCAAAGCCAGCCTGCCCCGATGCAGAGCTGGGCAGATCCGGGTGTTTGAAGGGGGAGTTTGGTCTGGGGGAGCGGCCGTGGGGGTTTGGGGGGCAACGGGGAAATGTGAACCTGCAGCAGCTGTGGAGGTGTTGGGTGCTCTGCACAGGCAGGAAAGGTCTGTTCCTGTGTTTTCTCTTTTTGTGTCTGGTTGTTTTTATTGGGGGGGGGGGGGTGTTGGGGTTTTTTAGGACAGGGAAACTTATCACCAGTAACTCCCCAGATTTCTCTGTGCCAGCACAGAGCATGAAGAGAATCAAACGCTAAAATGTGACTTTTGCTTGTGAAAAGCAAAATCAAAATGTGTGGTTGATAGAGGGGCCGAGCACAATGATCCCTCCCTTTGCTTCCTGCAGTTTGCATAAACCCTGAGGGTCAAAAAGGAACTTGGAACTGGACATGGCTGTGGACGAGGACACGGAAAACCAAACCACTCTTGCTTTGCCTTTGCTTTTGGGAATTCCAGCCTGGATTGCCGGGACTCTCCCGTGCTGCTGTTGGGTTGCTCTCCCTGGCTGGGCAGGGACTGTGCTGGGCACAGCCTGGGCTCTCCCTGGAATGTCTGGAGCCAGGAGCTGTGTGGGAGCAGCCATGGGCACCCCGGGCATGTGCTCCCTGCTCTCCAGCAGAGCTCAGGGCTTCTCCTGCTGCTGCTGCAGGGTTTGGGGCACAGGGGCTGGTTCCTGGTACTGCTCTCAGCTCCTTCTCTTCTCACCCATCAGCTCAGCGCAAAAACTTGATTGACCTCAGATTTATTTTCATTCAGTTTAATTTAATTTAATTCAGTTGGAGATTTGCTTAAAACCTTTTCCTTCTCTTGATGTTTTATTGAAAATGAAGTCCAACAGCTGGTAAATAATAACTTTCTAAGGAGGAATCTCTTTTTTAAGAAAAAAATCATGTGCTGTCATGGGAATTATTGGAATTATTTTAATAAAAATACTTTTCCTTTCCTTGCTTGTATTCCCATGTGCCTGTGCTCCTTGTGTTCAAAATCGGGGCATGGAGTGACCCCGGAGTGGTTGGAATTTTGCTGTGGGAAGTCAGGAGGGCTGGAGCCGGGGTGAGGGGCCGGAGCTGAGGCAGGACCATTCTGTATTGGCCACACCCAGAATAACCTTCATTGCACAGAGGGATTAAATCCTGCGAAAACCAAGGTGAAGGCGTTCCCACCCAAACCCACTTAATTCCAGAGAATCCCAGCCTGGTTTGGGTTGGAAGGGACCTCAAAAGCCCATCCAGTGCCACCCCTGCACCTCCGGAGCACCTCTGATATGAGGCGGGGCCAGCGGTCCCAGCACGTTAATTACTGTTAAGTAACGAACTGGGATTAATGAGCTTCTGTTAATTACTGTTAATCGCAGTTGGGTAATTAACGCCTGTCGAGGTGCTCGGGGCGGGATCCGAACCCGCGGCCTGCGGAGTCCCCTCAGGCCGGCCCGCCGCTGGCGTCACGCGCCACGTGCCCCTGTCTCGGCCAATCAGCGGCCGCCGGCGGATTCAAACGGCGGGCGGCGGCCGTTGTGCGCGCGGCGGGGCCAGCAGGGGGCGCTGCGCTCCCCGGCGGAGGGGCCGCCATGGCCGGGCCGGGGCCGGGGCCGGGGCCGGGGCCGTACCGCGCCACGAGACTGGTGAGGCACCGGGACAGCGGGGGCTGCTCAGGCACTGGGCGGGGGCTGCTCAGGCACCGGGACAGCGGGGGCTGCTCAGGCACCGGGACAGCGGGGCCGCGTGCGGGACTCGGGGGCGCGGCTGCTGCGGGGGCAGCGGGGCGCCGGTGTCACCCGTGCGAGCGCTGGGGGACGGGAGGTGGTCCTGCCCCTCGGGCCTGCTGTCACGACATGGGGGGGGCTTAGGGAGGCTCCCTGCCCGCTGCCGCGAAGTGTGGGTGCCCTGGGGCCCCCTGCTCCTGTCACGGCACGGGGGTACCTGGGGCCGTCCCGCGCCGTGCCCGGTTCGCGGTGTGTGCGTGCCCGGGGGTGCCCTGCCCGCTATCGCCACGGGGGAGTGCCCTGGGACCCCCCCCTACGGTCGCGACACGGGGCGCTCCGGGACTCCCCTGTCACGACACGTGGGTGCCCGGGCCCCCCGCCCCGTGCCCCGATCCTCGGGACGCTGCGCTCGCCGCTTCAGCTGCCGCGCTCGCTCCGTTTCCGCGCAGTGGAACGAGGTCACCCGGCACTTCCGAGCGGGGATGCCCCTGCGGCGGCACCGGCGGCGCTTCCGCTCGCACGGCGGCTGCTTCACCGCCGCCGAGGCCGCGGACTGGCTCCACCAGGTGCTGAGGAGCAACAGCAGCTTCGGGCCCGACGTGACCAGGCAGCAAACGGTGCAGCTGCTGCGGAAATTCCTCAAAAACCACGTCATTGAGGATATCAAAGGCAGGTGGGGAGCTGAAAACCTGGAAGACAACGGTGCCCTGTACAGGTACTGAGATTGAAATTATTCCGTGGCCCTTCAGATTGAGAATTTTAATTTAAAATGCTCAGATTTGTAAAAAGAACTTGCTTTGGGTTGAGCGTTTTGGGCAAAAATTTAATTATTAGCATCATATTACACCTCTGAGTGTTCTGCTTTGCTCCCGTGTCCATGCTTTTGTCTACCCGAGGTTTTTGCTGGAATACAAGCAGCACTCCAGTGCTTTGGAGTGAAGCCAGAGTGTTTTGTAGTAGCTCCCTGCTGGGTTTGCTTCTCTTGGACCTTTTATACAAAGTCCAAGTGGGAAATAGAGCCAAGCAGCTCTGAAATGAAAGCTATTAAAGGCCCTCACTTCTCACATTCTGGCCTTTCTCTGTGCCAACATCTTCAGCTTGACTTTGGCATCAAGATAAACAGCCCAAAGCTACTTTATCATATGATAAATTTTAAAAATCAGTGTTTTCCTTTTGATTTTCCTGAATCTCTTCACAGTCCTATGGAGTCACTTTGGTATGGAGTGAGAGTTTTCGTTTTGGTCAAGTCATTTATTTGATTACCGACCAATTCTAAATGTATTTAACATCTCTCCTGTTCACTACAGATTTCCTTCAACATCTCCAGTTAAACCTCTACCAAGCCCACCAAGGGAGAACTTGGAAGACTTCTCTGGAGACAAAGGAAAACCTTTTAAACTGCCCAGTTCATCCAGGAGGGCTTTGAAAAAACCGGAGTTCCTGCAGTCTCTGGTAATAGCTTCTGTTCCTTACAGGATTGCAGTTGTCTTGTATCATCTTTACTCTTTAAAAAAGTAAAACTAGAATCTTTTAGTGACACTGTTCTGTTGTGGCATCTTGCCTTGAGAACTCATTTGGAGGTAAGGAATTAAGAAATAAATTGGTATGGGAGGGGTTTTTATTTTGTTTTGGGTTTTCTTTGTTTTGTCTCAGTGCAGAATTATCCCTGCTAAGGGATTTTAAAGTACTGGGAGGGCTGGAAGGTGAAATTCTAGAAATTGTGTGCACAATATGGCCTTGTTGAAACTTAATTTATCTTTGGGGGACAAATAAAAGGCACAAATCATTTAACTTTAGCTTTTTGGAGAAGATGGAATGTGCACGTGGCCCTTGATTAATTTGAGATTTGTGTGCATAAATTCTGAATTTAGATTCCAGTCCTAAAGGAGGATAATTCACATATTAATAAGTCTGGATTTAAGGTGTTTTTACCTTTTCAATTGCTGATTTTGAGATTGATCAAGGTTGTTTGGTTATTTTTTTTCCACTTCTTTTGCTTTTTAGTTGTGTGCTTCCATTTCAGTGCTGAGGCTGAAGGTTCCTCTCTGGCTCATGTGGAATTTAATGTTCCACAGAATGCCCTGTTCTTCTAATTCCAATTTTCTCTAATTTTTAATTGCCTTAAGAGCCTTGTATTCCTTACAGTATAAACCACTCATTTCCAGGAAAACTTAGCAAGACCAAAACCTGATGTAATACGAGAAAAGAAGGAAGACACACTGCAAGGCAGGGAAATAAGCCAGGAATATGTGCAAGAAACATGGAGAAATATCATCCTGATACAGTAAGTGACAAATTACCCAAAGCACCTTCTCACTGAGGTATGAAATAGCCCAATCAAGCTTTTGCAATTTGTTCTTAATTTTTAAAACTGTTTTAAGCTGAATATTTTTGCCATTGTTTACACAGCTTTTCCAATGTATTTGTTACCATTGGATTGTTGCGTTTAAGGAATTTCTGGTCATGTGCTGTTGCTGAAATATGTTTTAAACACTACAGGTGCTCTTCCTGGCTGACTGTTGCTGTTTGTCCCAGGGAAAATTGTCCTCCTGGAACTGAGAAGTTGCTAAACAGCACTTGAGTTTCTCGAGAGTTTTTGGATAGATATGAAAAGAACTTGTTTTCCTTCATTCCTTGCAAATCTCTGCTCTCTTCCTCCCCCAGTTTGCAAACCATTTTGGGGCTCCCCTCGTTGGAGGAGGTTCTGCAGCCGGCCCAGATCATTCCTGAGTTTGTCATGTACAACATGAGCAGCACCAGCAAACACGGGGTGGTGATTCTGCAGGACAAAGCAGGTGGCATTTATTTCCCTGGCTTTGCTTAAACATTCTTTGTTTATAAATAATAACTGATCTGTTTCATGGTCTGTTGTTTGCACTTCTTTCCCAAACCACAGCACAGCTCAAGGACCTTAAATCCCATCCTGTTCCACCCCCTGCCATGGCAGGGACCCCTTCCCCTATCCCAGGTTGCTCCAGCCTGGCCCTGAACACTGCCAGGGATCCAGGGGCAGCCACAGCTGCTCTGGGAACTCCATCCCAGCCCCTCCCCACCCTCCCAGGGAACAATTCCTTCCCAAGATCCCATCTAACCCTGCCCACCTTCAGCTTAAAGCCATTCCCCTTTGTCCTATCAAAATCACATGTGTAGCAATACTTGAAGTCAGTTTTAAGTTTAATCTTTTGTACTTTAAGTGTTATTTAATACATATGAGCCATTATTAGTTGCTAATTATTTGGGCTCGTGTGTAAATAATACGTTTATCTGTTTATATTTCAGAAGACCTTCCTCACTGGGTGTTGTCAGCCATGAAGTGCTTGGCCTACTGTAAGTCCCTGAAGAGCTTCTGAGTTCCAGAAACCTCTTTTGAGAGTTGAAAGGGAAATATTTGTGTGTGTGAAATCAGTTGTGATGTTTCAGTTAGGAAATTGGGCAAAACCTGTGTGTGGTTTCCTCTAATGCAGCTTTTCAGGAGTGAAAGGGACTTTCCTTTTCCAGTCCCTGGCTTTGAGCTGGACCAAAACATTTCCTACGTTTCATATTAAGCTGGGGACAGCAATTTTCTTGGGTTTTTTAACCATCAACTAGACATTAATTAGATGAGTGCCTCTCAAATGAAACCAGAGATAATGAGCTTTTTTCCATGTGCTGAGTTTCCTCTTGCTCAAGAATCCAGAACTCCCTGTGGGAGAACTGGCATCACTGTGCTTTGGAAATGAAGGAACATAAAAGGGTTGGTTATTATTTTGCAGAGGAACCTATAAAGACCATAGATTAATTTTTCTGTCTTTATTTTCTTGGTGTGGAACAGAACTGAGCACAGCTCTTCAGTGGCTGCCTGGAACCTCTTACACTATTTGTGCCAAATACAATATTTGTGGATTGCTGACAGGATTCTTTGCTTGTGAAACAAGAATAAACTTCAGCTGATTTTCAAAAATTCCTGTTACAATGGGATTGTGGATTTTTGGTGTGAATTTCCTTTCTTCCCCTCTTTTCAGGGCCCAGGAACAATGACATGAGCCAAGCCACCTACAGTGGGTTTGAGCGCGACGTGTTCAGAACAGTTGCTGATTATTTTCACAGTCTGCCTGAGCCATTGCTTACTTTTGAATACTATGAGCTCTTTGTTAATATCTTAGGTATGTGTGAATTTAGAAACAGTCAGGGAAGCTGTAAGTTTAGATCAGCTGGGGGACAAATGTGTGATTCAAAGCAGAGCTTGGCCCCCTGATCTGTGTGGGAGCTCAGATCTGAGGAGGATCGTCACTGCTCCATTCTGTATTAGTGTTAATTAAAATGTAGTTCTGTCTCATGTTTTCCCATTTAAATTGCTGTTTCAGCTCACATTCTAAATATTCAATAGCAATAACTTTTAAAAAGTGCTTGTTCTGCCTGTTCCTCACTGTTGCAGTGTTACCTGTCTTTGTTCTTGCATGTTGGTTGCAATTACCTTGTTAAATTGCTTTGGGACTGAACTAAAGTCTTCTTCATTAATATCTTAATTAATATCTTAACTTTGTTGTCTGTCTGCCCATTTAGCAGCTCTCTGAACTGGTTCACTTTCATACCACTTGCATCTTTAACATCTCTTTCATTTCCTGATAGTTATGTGTGGCTACATCCCAATTCCAGATCTGGGCAGTGGAAAACGTTCTGTCCAAGAGGAGAAATGTGACCCCCAGCCTTCAAAAACTCTTCAGTTGAACTCTTTCAAGTCCACTGAGTGTCTTCTCCTAAGCCTGCTCCTCAAAGAGCCTGATGAGAAGAAGAAAGGTGAAGCTTCCAGGAGGTTTTCCTCAGAAGAGCTGAGAGCCCAAAAGCAGCATGAAAAGAAACGGCAGCAACACCAACTGCCATGTCAGCAAGGGAGTGCTGGGAACCTGATGGGAGGGAGCTGCCAGAATCTTGCAGGATTCAGGAATGAGCAACAGCCACGTGGAGCATTTAGGACAAGGTGTTACTCCTTGGAAAGAATTGGAGCTGCTGCTTCGAGTGTGTGTAATAAAGGAGGATCTGCCTCCCTCGGGGGAGGTGGTGTGAGCACCATCACGGGAAGTGGAGAACTGCTGGATGAGCATGAAGTGACTTCTGTGGTGGAGCTGGGCTGGGCTGGCTCGGGCCAAACACAGAGCCATGGCCTCAGGAGAGTGTCTGCCCCATCCACCCGGGGTGAGGAGCTGTGGGATGGCAGCCACGGATCAAAGCGCCGCTCCCTGAGCCTGCTGGGCAGGAGGAGCTGCAGGAGCTGCACTGCCATCAACAGACCCATCGCTGAGATCACGGTGCAGCCCTGGGGGCAGGGAGAGGCCAGCCCCTGTGTGCACAGCAGGACTGAGGGCTCTGGCAGCACCATCCAAAAGAGACTCTGCAGGAGCAGCACAGAACTGTCAGAACGCTCTGTCCCCCCCTCCCCTTGTGTGTTGGCTGGCACAAGTAAGGGCTTTCTCCAGCATGTTGTACTGCCTTGTCATGTGGCCTCACTAATCCCTGCTTCCCTCACCTCTGCCACTCTTGCTAGGTTTGTGGATAAGGCATAGAACATGGATTTGTGGGGCTTTCAAAGAAAATCTGCTGGCTAAATTGTTGAAATTGCTGTAGCTCTGCTAACAAATAGTAGTGTGTAGCATCTTTGGAGTATGAGCTTGATGTGTCAGTAATTGGCCTTTCTGCTCAGGTAAGTGAGGAAGGAGGCAGGAAATCTGCACACACCTGCCTGTTGGAGATGTCTTTTTCTGCTCTTTAAATCATTATTTTTTGGAAATAGTTCTAGGAATAATGAGTGTCATTCCTTAATTGTATTATGGTCCTAATTGCACCATAATGAAGAAAGTTGAAGATGACCACACAAACAAAGGCCTGTACATTCTCTCTACTGTGTTAGAGCTGATTTCTCTGAAAAGTTAAGAAATTTGTGGTACTGAGGTAAAAATATGCTGGAAGTTGGTTCAAATCTTAATGCCAGTCATCTTTGTGGTTAACCTGTAGATCTCCTGCAGCCTCACCTAGAAAGAATTGCAGTGGAAGCTCTGCAGATCTGCTGCTTGCTGCTTCCACCCCCGAACCGCAGGAAGCTGCAGCTGCTGCTGCGGATGATGGCCAGGATCAGTGGCAATGTTGATATGCCACGGCTGCACAATGCCATGGGCACCAGGTCCTTGGTAAGAGAAGGAAAATCTCTTCTTAAAATGCAGATGGTTCTTCAGTCTGATTTCTCACCCAGCTGCCATTTAGAATCCCAGACTGGTTTGGGTTGGGAGGGACCTTAAAGTCCATCTCCTTCCAGGTTAAACCTGGCTCTTGGTGTGCATTAGGTCTGGGTTAGGTTGGCTTTTTTCCAATCACCTCACTTGTCTCAAGATGACCAATTGAAGATTCAGGTTTAGATGAGATGTAGGAAGGAATTCTTTGTTCAGAGGGTGGGCAGGCCCTGGCACAGGGTGCCCAGAGCAGCTGGGGCTGCCCCTGGATCCCTGGAAGTGTCCAAGGCCAGGCTGGAGTGGCTTGGAGCCACCTGGGATAGTGGAAGGTGTCCATGTCCCAACCCAAACCATTCCAGGATTCTATTCTATGATTCTGTGAAGATGTTCATTTTTCCATAGGTTAAGCCTTTTTGTGTTATTACCTTTTCAGAATATGTATTTTTAATTGAAAGTGCTGCTCAATTCCAAAAAAATTACTTTAATCCAGATGAGGGAACAGCTATGACTCTTCCTCCTTGTGTGACCATACTTGGCAGTTGGTACTGGAGAATTTGTGCCACTGTAGAGTGGACAGAAGACAAGTAAACCCCACAGCTGTGTACTGAAGCTGTGCTGAACTCTTCCAGCTGATCCAGACGTTTTCCCGCTGCGTGCTGCGCTGTGCACAGGAGGAAGACCTGGATGAGCTGCTTTCCACACGCTTGGTTTCCTTCCTGATGGACCATCAGCAGGAAATACTCCAAGTCCCAGCTTACCTGCAGGTTGCTGTGCGGGATCACCTTGAGTACCTGAAGATGGCTCAGGTTGGTGCCATGAGAGCAGTTCAAATTCATTTGTTAATTGTTACTTCTGAAGGTGGGAAAATGCAAATAAACCCAGGGTATTTTGAATGTATAGATATTAGTTATCTTATGTTTTGCAGCTTGTGAGTGGGTGTGGGTGTTTATTAGGTACTTACTCAAATAGTACAGAATGAGTTGAGTACATGCAGAGCCTTTTTTCTTTCAGTGCAAACAGGAAAAAGAAGACATTTGTGCCATCTTGCCAACATATTCCTACTGCAAACAAATCACTCCTCAGGAGTTTGAAGAACAAAAGGTCTCCACCTCGCAGGCTGCAGTGGCAGAGCTCTTGGAGAACATCATCAAGGATAAAAACCTCTCTGTGAAGGACAAAAAGAAAAAGTTAAAACAGGTGAGTTTATTTCATCTGCTTCTGCAGTGCCTTTGTGAGGGAAGGGCTCAGGCACCAGAGCCTGGGGCAGGAGAGGAGCAGAATGTGCCGAGAAATGTTTGTGCTCAAGAGCTTTTGGGTGCTTTGTGTGCTCTGCTTGGGATTTTAAAGATGGTTTCTAATGCTGCATCCGATGGAGCCAGGCTGGGAGAGCTGGGGGTGCTCACCTGGAGAGGAGAAGGCTCCAGGGAGAGCTCAGAGCCCCTGGCAGGGCCGGAAGGGGCTCCAGGAGAGCTGCAGAGGGACTGGGGACAAGGCATGGAGGGACAGGACACAGGGAATGGCTTCCCACTGCCAGAGGGCAGGGATGGATGGGAGATTGGGAAGGAATTGTTCCCTGGGAGGGTGGGCAGGCCCTGGCACAGGGTGCCCAGAGCAGCTGGGGCTGCCCCTGGATCCCTGGCAGTGCCCAAGGCCAGGCTGGACATTGGGGCTGGGAGCAGCCTGGGACAGTGGGAGGTGTCCCTGCCATGGCAGGGGTGGCACTGGATGGGCTTTGAGGTCCCTTCCAACCCAGACCACTCCATGATAATCCAGACTTTGACTCTGCCTGGCAGCAGTGGAGTTTAAACAATGATGTAAAACCAGTATCAAATTACTCTGCTGGAGATTCTGCTCTTGTTCAGTGATTCCTGATGGAATCACAGCCTGGATTCCTGTGGTGCACTGGCCATCTAAGTCACCATTAACATGCCATAGGTGGGTTTCAATTCAGTAGGTGTTAAAAGCAATAATTTTTGGCTTTAAGAGACCAAACTCTCTCTTCACAATCCTGAAACATTCTTTTGGTGGCCTTGGCCTTGTGTTTTGTAATATTTGTAGTGCTCAAGATTATCTCGCACTTCTCTGGCCTACCAACATCTTGCCTAATAGTAAGGCTAAAACACAGCAGTTTTGGCAGGATTTAATCCTGGAGGGTTTTTCTTTCCTTTGGCAAGTGTTTCTGCCCAATGGAATAGTTCTGTACTTGTCCTGGAATCTCCTAAGCAAGTCTTGTGACTCCCATTTGAACAAGCAGCTTTTCAGGGCAGGCACACTTGGCTTTGGTGCCCCTCGTGCAGCTCTGACTTCCATGTGTGTTGTGGAAACTTTCTGGGCCTCTAAAAGTGAGCCTGGTTTGGTTCAAGAGCATCAAAACTTCCTGAATGTAAAGCAGAATGGTTAATTACAGTTGATTAAGACTTGGAGTAAGTGAGGAGTAAGAAATGATTCACAGCAGCAGGGGAAAGGAAGGAAATGGGGGCCCAAAAGTGATCCCAGGACTGGAGGTGCCCCAGCAGTGCCAGCACAGAGATGGGCACTGCCCTGGCGCCTGCTGGACACACTCTTCTTGATGGGAAATGTTGGGAATTTTGGGGAAAAGCCAAATTCGTGGCACTTTCTAGAGGGTAAGGTCCCAGTTGTGCCAACAACCAGAAGTTACAAAAGGGGTTGGCTGAATCCATCAGTGGAAAGGTTTGGCTGATGTCCAGATATTTCACAGTTTTTCATCCCTTCCTGAGGCCTTGCATGGGAAACAGGCAAAGTGTCCAAATCACATCTCTGATTCCAGGTATTTTCATTTTCATGGAATCAGTGTAAGCTTTCCTGGGAGAGCCCTTCCAAAACAGGCTGAATCTTGGCTCCCTGTTGGGTAAAACTCATTTATCCATGGAATTCCTGGAAGGCAGCTCTCCAGGCACACCACCGTGGAGTGTGGAGTTTTTGTGGGATTATCTTGTCATTGGTGCTCGTGTGTGCTGCAGTTCCAGAAGGAATATCCCCAGATCTACGCGAGCAGGTTCCCAACGACGGAGACGGAAGCGCTGCTCCTGGAGAACAAACCCACCATCAAACAGCCCATGCTGAGCCTCAGGAAACCCAAATTTCGGAGCCTCAGGTATTGATTTCAGCCCACCTGAGCCATTTCTCCCTGCTGGAAGGCTGAGGGATTCACCAAAGGAATTGCTGCAGGAGTTTGGCGGTGGCTGGTCTGTGGAAGGAGGAAATGTTTACATGGACACTGTGCTGGAAAGGTGCCAAAATAGCGTTGTTGTTGTGCAGATACTTTGGAATAACTTCTAAAAGAAAAATATTTATCTGTTTACAAATTATTACAATATATTGGAGTAGGAAAATGTGAAAATCCACATAAAGCTGTTGTTAACCAAAAATTTATATATGGGTTTTTTATGGGAAACTAATGACTTGCTCTTGTTCTAACCTTTTAATGTCTGGTCAGGAATTTGTGCCATTTATTGGAGTTTTTATGTGTGTGTGTGTGTTGTGACTAAGTGCCTTTTCTATTCTCAAAATGTTTGTCTTTAAACAAAGGAGCCTCTATGAGTTCAGAACCAGGAGAGCCAGTTTACCATAAATAAATGATTATCTTACTCCCTAAAATGCTTCTGTTCATATCATCTGTAAAACCCTCATCCGTTTTTTGATATTTATTTATATTAAAAGACTTGAAGTGTATTTCTGGCATTTTCATGGAAAATTCATTTTGGATCTGTTGGTGTGATTCTCAAAATAGGAGTGACCCATGAAGTGAGATGAGTGGAACCAGAATACAGAATTTCCCTATTTTTTCCAGAGTTAGGGATTTGCTTATTAATTACTATAAGATAAAGGTTCCCCCACATGAGTATAAATCTGCAGGAGTATCTTTGGGAAGGAATAATTAATAATAATTAATCTACTGCATGGCTCTGAGATCCCAGACTGGTTTGGGTTGGGAGGGACCTCAAAGCCCATCCAGTGCCACCCCTGCCATGGCAGGGACACCTCCCACTGCCCCAGGCTGCTCCCAGCCCCAATGTCCAGCCTGGCCTTGGGCACTGCCAGGGATCCAGGGGCAGCCCCAGCTGCTCTGGGAATTCTATTCCAGGGCCTCCCCTCCCTCACAGCCAGGAATTCCTTGGTACATCTGTGACCCTGAGCCTGTCAGTTCTCTCCTAAAAAATACATTTTTCTCCCTTTTTTTTTTTTTTTAAGATTTTGTTAGAAACCCAAATTAGGCTCATTTTACCCTGGATTAATGATGCCTTAATGTCCTGTGGGTAACTTTGTGCTTTCAGGGCAGGGGCAGCTGTTCCTCCCTGGAACATCTGTGATCAACTCCCTCCAACATTCCAGCACCTGCCTGAACTTGCTTCCAATGCTTCCCAACCCCTTCCACATTGCATAAATGCTTTGTTTATGTAGTGTTCCAGTTAAGTAACTTACGAGGTGAGAAGCTCACATTTCCCAGGATTTGGCTTTCAAAGGCCTGCCCTCATAATTCCCAGTTCTTGATCCAGGTTATTTAATGTTCCTTTCTAAGGTTTTGACAGAACTTAACCAGAATGGGAATAAATAGAGAAATTACAATATAATTATGGTTATTTAATACAAAGGGTTAATGGGGGCCCTCAGTCAAAGGTTTTCTGTGAGAAGCCTTAAATGAACACTTGTCCAAGTGGAAACACTGCCTTGAAGGAGGGAGCAGACAAAACCAGGGAATGAAGCCAATGCTCACATGCTGGTTGTAGCACAAATGGAACAGGGACATATTTAATGTCTCTTTTTGTCCCTTCACCCCAGTTTGGATCCCTGGAGCTGTTTCCAGTTGAAAGTTTGAAGTTGCTCTTTACAGCACTGTTGTTTCCATGAATGTTGACTCTTACTAGAGGTGGTTCCCGATGATGAGTCTGGAGGAGGCTGACAGGAGACCTCAAGGGGCTGCAGCTCCACCCAAGGGCCAGCTCCAATCTCTGCTCCCTGGCAGCTGGGAGAGGACCTGGGAACGGCTGGAGCTGTGCCAGGACAGGGTCAGGCTGGAGATCAGGGAAATCTGAGGCTGCTGGGCACTGCCCAGGCTCCCCAGGGAATGGGCACGGCCCCGAGGCTGCCAGAGCTCCAGGAGCGTTGGGACAGCGCTGCCAGGGATGCCCAGGGTGGGATTTGGGGGGTCTGGGCAGGAACAGGTGCTGGAATGGATGATCCCTATGGGTCCCTTCCAGCTCAGGAGATTCCTTGATGTCTGACACTAGCATTTTCTTCTCTCTTGGTGTCTCCAGTGTCACATCATTCCTGGGTGAGGCTCTGGAGGAGCCAGGATGGTCCCTGCAGTGCCGAGTGCCGGTGCCAGCTCCCGGCGTGGCTCCAGCACCCTCCGTTTGACTCCTCCCTGGGTTTTTTTCTTTGTAATCACTTCTGCTTGGGAAGAATTTAGGTCTCAGAAAAACAGTGAAAGCCCCTTTTTGTGTGAACAGCAGGACAAAAGCTCCCAAAGCCCCGGGAGGATTTTGGTGCTGAAAGCCGGCTCTGTTCCCGGGGTGCTCTCATTGGTGGGGGCTGTTTTGGGACGGGGCTGCCCTGGGCAGGGCTCAGCACCCCATAAATACCCAGCACAGCTCTGCCTCTCTGATTAGCTCTGGAGGCTCCAGCCCTTCATCAGGGAGGATGTACAGCCAGTGAGTATTCCTGAAGCTCCTCTGTAGGGAAGCACATCCCAGCTGGAGCATCGGCTGGGGCTCTGAGGGGCAGCAGGGTTGGGAGGGGAGGAGGAGGAGGGGAGGTCTCCATGTGTCCATGCTGGTACATCCCCTGCCAAGGTGTGGTTCTGGTCTGGGGGAACAGACTCACCTCCAGGTTCCAGAGGACTGACCAGAATTTGGAGCAGAATCATGGAATCCTGGAATGGTTTGGGCTGGGAGGGACCTTAAAGCCCATCCAGCACCACCCCTGCCATGGGCAGGGACACCTTCCACTGTCCCAGGCTGCTCCAAGCCCCGTCTGACCTGGACACTTCAGGGATCCAGGGTCAGCCACAGCTTCTCTGGGCAGAGTTCACCAGCAAAACCAAAGAAAAAAAAGGAAAAAGGCAAAACCCAGGCTTTTTGAAAAGCTGGGAGATACAACTGGATTTTGCTTCCTGACGATTCTGGTATCCTGGGTTTGTTGGGCTGCAGTATGGGCTGTCCCCTCGGTGTCCCTGTCCCTCCTTGTGCTCAGGACAGTTCTCAGTAGCTGTTTGGAGCCTCAGATCCTTTCCCTACAGGAAAGCTGCTTCTCCTCCCTCCCTCAAGTTCTTTGCAAGTCATGGATCATTCCTTCCAGAAAGATCCATCCCTCCCTGGGAGGGGGCTCCCAGGTCTGCTCCAGGCTCACCCAGCTCTGCCCCTTTCAGGGTGGAGCATCCCGCTGGAGGCTACAAGAAGCTCTTTGAGACAGTGGAGGAGCTGTCCTCTCCAGTGACTGCCCATGTCACAGGTTGGTCTGGGGCCTCATCTCCTTCTGCTCTCCTTTGTTCCTGCAGCTCAGGGGCTTCCAGGGCTCAGAGGCTTTACAAGGGCTGGATGTGAAGGAGCTCACAGGGCTGGTGATTTGGGTAGCGAAAGGTCAGATTGGGTTGGGACCATCTTCAGACATTTCAGTACTGAGTATCTTGGTCCACAGCAGGTGTGGAGGTGAAGAAATCAGAGGTTAAAGAGCTCATGTGTGTTTAGACACCAAGTTTAAAAAATTTAAAAGATGAGTCTGAAGTTTTGTTCTTTTTGCTGTCACGACAAAACTTCCTTGGTTTGATTGGCCATGCCCATCCCAATGCTGCCTCTCCCACAGGCAGGATTCCCACCTGGCTGCGAGGAAGCCTCCTGAGATGTGGTCCTGGCTTGTTCGAGGTGGGCTCGGAGCCCTACTACCACCTCTTCGATGGCCAGGCACTGCTGCACAAGTTTGACTTCAAGGAGGGGCACGTCACCTACCACCGAAGGTACGCGCCAGCTTTCCACGAAACAAGAATAAATAAGGAAGCGTTTGCATGTCTGAAACGCTGGGGACAGGCTGTGCCTGTGGGAGACACTGGTTTTGTTGAGTCCATGTGGTTCTTGGAAGAGCTCTAGCAGCGGTATCGCTGAACCCAGATCCAGCAGTGTGAGGTTCTGGGGACCTGCAGACTGCAGAGCTCGCATGAGGTTCGTCACAGGAATATTTGTATTTATTGCAAGCCTGGTGTCACCTGTAACAGGCCTTCTCCTCCTGGCCCTCCCAGGTTTCTGCGGACTGACAGCTACGTGCGAGGCATGACAGAGAAGAGGATCGTGATAACAGAGTTTGGCACCTACGCCTACCCAGACCCCTGCAAGAACATCTTCTCCAGGTACCTCGGGGTGGTACAGACATTGCTGGGATGTCCTACTGAGTTTCTGCTTCCCAGGAGCCCCTGACTGCCTGTTGGTTTTCTCTGCTCAGGTTTTTCTCCTACTTCAAAGGTGTGGAGGTCACAGATAATGCCCTGGTGAACATCTACCCCGTGGGTGAGGATTATTATGCCTGTACTGAGACCAACTTCATCACCAGGATTAACCCAGACACCCTGGAGACCATCAAGCAGGTGGGTCTTTGTCCTGGGCTGTTAGAGGTGTGGAGGGTTAAAACTAAAATGAAAATCACGGAGTCACAGCATGGGTTGGGAGAGACCTTAAATCCTATCCAGTGCCACTCCTGCCATGGCAGGGACACCTCCCACTGTCCCAGGCTGCTCCCAGCCCCAATGTCCAGCCTGGCCTTGGGCACTGCCAGGGATCCAGGGGCAGCCCCAGCTGCTCTGGGCACCCTGTGCCAGGGCCTGCCCACCCTCCCAGGGAACAATTCCTTCCCAATATCCCATCTAACCATGCATTCCTGTCCCTCCAGGCTCTTGTCCCAGGTCCCTCTGCAGCTCTCCTAGAGCCCCTTTAGGCACTGGAAGAGTCCCCCTGAGCTTTCCCTTCTCCAGGCTGAACACCCCCAGCTCTCCCATGGCAGAGGGGCTCCAGCCCCTGGAGCATCTTCAAGTTTGGGTTGGAGTTTGCAAATCAGAGCTCAGCTGCAGACTTTGAGAGGAACTTCCCACATCCAGAGCAAGGATGTGTTGACTCACAGCACCTTGCAGAGCCGGTGCCTTCCCACCTCCTGCCAGGGAAGCTGCTGACTCTGTGCATGCTGTTCTGCAGGTGGATCTCTGTAAATACGTGTCTGTCAATGGGGCAACGGCTCATCCCCACATTGAGAACGATGGCACAGTTTACAACATTGGGAATTGCTTTGGAAAAAACTTTTCCCTGGCCTACAACATCATCCGGATTCCTCCTCTGCAGGCAGGTCAGTCAATCCCATCTCTGAGCCAGCTGGGAAACTTTTCCCTTATACATAATCTCTTTATCCTTTAAATGAACTTTGTCATCGAGTTAGGTTTCTTTCAAGCTCCTTTGGATTTTTTTTTTAAATGTTGTATTTAAACCACTTCCAGGTGGTTTCTAAACAATGAATTTTGTGTTAAAGGCAGAAATTTTCTGGGTAGATGCTCTAAGTACAGACTAAGTGTGGGTAAAACCTCTGTAACCTCTCACTTGTCCCATTCCAGACAAGGAAGACCCCATGAACAAGTCGGAGGTGGTGGTGCAGTTCCCCTGCAGTGACAGGTTTAAGCCCTCCTATGTCCACAGGTAACATTCCATGGGGTCAGCAGGTCAGCTGGAACCAGGGACTGGTTCTCACATGTAATCAGCAATGACAACTAGGTGATTAACCAAAATCAGGGTAATTTTGAGCAATGATGCATGTGCTTAGGATGAGCAACTCCATGGATTTTGTCCAAACTGACCCCAGTGAGCCTGATGTGCTCCCCTGCCTTTCCCAACAGCTTTGGGCTGACCCCAAACTACTTAGTGTTTGTGGAAACACCAGTGAAAATCAACCTCCTCAAGTTCCTCTCCTCCTGGAGCCTTTGGGGAGCCAACTACATGGACTGCTTCGAGTCCAACGAGACCATGGGGGTAAGCGTGGGGTCATCCCAAACTGGGCTGGACTGGGCAGCCAGACCTGGGCTGGGAGATCCATGGTCTTGGCTTCACCTTCATTTCCCTGAGCCTAAGCCCAGCTCTGTGTGGTTTTCAGGTGTGGCTTCACGTGGCAGAGAAGAAGAAAGGCAGGCTCCTCAACCTCAAGTACCGCACCTCAGCCTTCAACCTCTTCCACCACATCAACACCTACGAAGACAATGGGTTCCTGATCGTGGACCTGTGCACCTGGAAGGGGTGAGTCCAGGGCTCCCTGGGTATCACAACTGCCCCTTGCACCAGACACGCCCTGGCACATCCCTCCTGGGGCCTCTGGCACTTGCATGAACCCATCTAAATAGTCACACATGGTGACATGTAGACTATACAGCAGGGAGCCTGTTAGACACTCATTTTCCAAGAAAAAATTATTTTTATCTTTTACTTACTTTTATCTTTAGTAAATGTTAGTGACTGCTGAAGGGTTGATGCTATTCTGGCTCCTGGGGCTGCAATGAGCAGGGTGTGGGTGAGGCTTGAATGCTGCTCTTCATGTAAACACAGAAATGTGGCATTGAAATGATGAAGCTCAACCCTGTGTTGGCTGCATACCCAGGACATCCTGAGCTGAGCTGATCCTGGCACAGAATCATAGAATTCCAGACTGGTTTGGGTTGGAAGGGACCATAAAACTCATCTTGTCCCACTCCCTGCCATGGTCAAGGACACCTTCCACCAGACCAGGTTACTCCAAGCCCCTTCCCGTGCTTGTGTTGAACACCAGGAGTTTCTGGGTTTTCCTGGCAGGGGCTGTGATGCACACACAGCTCAGCTCTGCTGAGGAGCTGGACTGGAGCTTGTGTCACTCTGTTTGCCCAGAGAAGCTGTGGCTGCCCCTGGATCCCTGGCAGTGTCCAAGGCCATGCTGGACAGGGCTTGAAGCACCCTGGGATAGTGGAAGGTGTCCCTGCCCACGGCAGGGGCTGGGACGAGATAAACTTTAAGGCCCCTCCCAACCCAAACCATTCTATGATTCTACTGAATTTTAGGCAGAAAACACCTCCACTTCACCCCTACTTGCAAAGTCCAGCTGTGTTTCTCTCTGTGATGCTGTTTTGTGCAGGTTTGAGTTTGTTTACAATTACCTGTACCTGGCCAACTTACGGGGCAACTGGGACGAGGTGAAGCGGCACGCGGAGAAGGCCCCGCAGCCCGAGGCCCGCAGATACGTCCTGCCCCTGAGCATCGACAAGGTACTGGAGGCAGCACCACTCCCTGCCAGGGCTCCTGTCCCCATTTACTCCAAATTCAACATTTTGATTAAGAGGGGAAACTTGAAGTATGGGCCTTCAGAGAAACTTTGTATTTTCTTTAGCTGATCAGTGTTTTTCTAGTTTATTTATATGGTTGCCAAGAGAGGTTGTGGCTGCCCCATCCCTGGAAGTGTGCAAGGCTGGGTTGGGTGGAGTTCTGAGTTTAGTGGAAGGTGTCCCTGCCCATGGCAAGGAAAATGAGATGAGCTTTAATGTCCCTTCCAACCCAAACTCTCTGATGACTCCATATGTTACTGTTCATGGCAGAGCCTGTGGGGCAGCAGTTCATCCCAGAGCTGCTGATAGTGCAGAAGGGAGCAGCCACAGCACAAGCATGAGTGGTTAAATCCTCCAGCCCTCAGTGTGAGGTCCCTGCAGCTGCCAGCCTGGCACAGACAGAGCTCTCTGGCTGGCAGCTGCTGAGTTCCTTTCCATGACCCCGCTCATGGTGGCCGGCAGGTGGGCCGAGGGCTGCCAGGGATGCTGGTCAACTGAGCTGCTCAGAGAGCTCACTGGGCTGTGGATCAAGTGAGAAGTGCAAGCCCACGTGGCAGTGCTTAATGAAACCTCTGAAGGCCTTCAGAAGGGAGGAAAGTTGTGTTTAGGCTGAGGAACAGGACAGTTCTTGCAGCACTGCCAAGAACACGGCAGCAGTCGCCTCCTGCTGCTCGCTGAGGCTCTGCCGTGTGTTGCTGCTTTCCCTGTTCAGTGCTGTTTGATACAATTCTGTGCAAATAAACTGAAAATTTTCTCCAATGTCCTGGGTATTTCTCTTTGTCACAGGCTGACACAGGGAAGAACCTGGTCACCCTGCCCTACACGACAGCTACAGCGACGCTGCGCAGTGACGAGACCATCTGGCTGGAGCCAGAGGTGATTTTCTCAGGGCCACGTCACGGTACAATGACACCCCAGCTCCCCCAGACCACAGCAGCACAAGTGCTGCCTGCACACTGTGTCCCACTAATCCTCAGCATTTATATGTTTATTTTTCCTTGTAGCCTTTGAATTCCCCCAGATCAACTACGGGAAGTACGGTGGGAAGCCGTACACGTACACCTACGGGCTGGGGCTGAACCACTTTGTCCCAGACAGGGTAACTATCAGCCACTGGGGGATGGCTTTAATTTGGGGACAACAAAGAGTATTTCTGAGCTCTGGGGTTTTGGGTTTTCCTCACCTTTAGCTTTGCAAGTTGAACGTTAAAACCAAGGAGACCTGGGTATGGCAGGAGCCAGATTCGTACCCGTCAGAGCCAATCTTCGTTTCCCACCCAGATGCGCTGGAAGAAGATGATGGTAATGCTGGTGGGGTTGCTGGCATTGGGATTGAGAAGGGCTGTGTCAGATGGCACCAGCCTGGCGGCAGGGCTGTGCCACAGCTGGGCAGGGCAGAGCCTGCAGGCAGCTCCTGGATGAGATGGGACAGGTGCTAACACTGGTGGTAAATTTCTGAGGAAACATGGCAAAATTAAAACTAGAATCATGGAATTTTTGGGCTGGGAGAGACCTTAAAACTCATCCCATTGCACCCCCTGCCATGGGCAGGGACACCTTCCACTACCCCAGGCTGCTCCAAGCCTTGAACTTGGCCTTGGACACTTCCAGGGCTGGGACAGCCACAGCTTCTGTGGGCAGCCTGTGCTGTATCCCTGCCCGTGTCCCTCAGGAGGGATGGTCACACACCACTCCCAGCATTTCCAGTACCCCGAGTACCAGGGGGCTGCTCTCACTGCGCCCAGCCAGGGTCAGACAGAGCCCACACCCAGCTGGGCCACACCTGTTGTGTTCTCACCTTGCAGGGGTGGTGCTGAGCATCGTGATCAGCCCAGGGGTGGGGCCCAAGCCTGCCTTCCTCCTCATCCTCAACGCCAAAGACATGAGCGAGGTGGCCAGGGCTGAGGTGGAGGTGATGATTCCCGTGACATTCCATGGGTGCTTCAAGAGAGCGTGACCACAGACAGCAACACCTGGCCCAGGCTTCTTCCAGCTCCCAAAAGGTGCAGTCTCCATTTACAGGTGACCCAAACTCCTTCCACAGCCCTTTGCATTTGTGGGGCTGCTTAACTCAGATTGAGCAGTTCAGTCTTGTTGATGATTCTTCAAAATGGTTAATCAGGTATTTTTTAAATGCACCCTTTGATATTATTTCCCATTAAACCACAAGTTTGGGGTGATTGAGAGGTTTTGTTTATGCAAAATTAAACATTGTAGCTGCAGCAGTGTGAAAGATGCTGAAAGAGCAGAGAGTAACCTCAACACTTTTACATGTGGTAACATTGTGTACTACAGGCTGTGCTCTGCTAGATGATCAAGAATTTTTAGCCTATACTGAAGGATTATGGATTTAAATACCATCCTGGTCATTGCTGTAGTATCCTCAGAGCAATCCAAGTGGAGCCTTTCCACAGCTGCTTTGGGAATCCCAAGTGGGTGGCAAGGTAGAGTTTTGTTCTTCACTGAGGCTGCAAACTGCACACCTTCCCTTGTGTGTTTGCTCTTTCCCCTTTCTTTTGTCCAAGTGCAGTTCCTTGATTTCTGGATTTCATGTTAAAACATGGACATGAAAAAATCAAGCAATTGTTACGCCTTGGGCTGACTTTGCTTCCTTAGAGTGCTACAGATGTTCAGTTTTATCCTTCCTTCTCCCAAAATAAACTTTCAGCTGATGTTAAAAGAGGCTACAGTTGAAAATAAAAATTTCCTGCTAGTAGATTTAAAATCTGGGATTCTTGTTTGTCTTCAATTGTTCAACATTTTTATTAATGGTATCAAAGAATTAGAAAATCTTTACACTCAGAGTTCTGACAGAGGGTTCTGGTTTGAGAGGGCTGCAGTTACATCCTGATGATGGGATAGGGACAGGGAGACACAGCCTGGGACTTCTTCTGTTCCATGATCTCCAAGCACTGGGCAATCACCTAATTAGAAACAAAAAACAGTATAAACAATGAGCCTCAAACAAACAAAAAACCCCAGTAAAACTCACTAGTTCTGCACTTACTTATTCCTTCTTTTTGTGAAACACTGAACACGGTAAAATGAACAGTTCAACTCTCACATATTTTCATGTGTAGCCCATAAAGTGGGAATTTCAGCGCTCTAGGACTAAAAAAACCGTTCTTGGTGCTCTCCCATTATCAAAGTTCCCGTAAACTCCATGAAAATATTTAGCATCCACATAGTTCCATAAATATGTACCATATTTAGAAGGGTTGTGTTGTGATTTAACCCAGCTGAAACCAGGACAGATTGAGATCTTCAAGTAAACAAATTTCAGAAGTGCAGAGAACATTTTTATTGCTAATAAACAATCTAACAAGGAAAAATAAAAGAACAAAGGCAGCAGCTTTCAGAAAGAACCTAATGGAGGGAGGGATGTCTGCCAATTTCAAATCAATAAAAAGGCAGGGAGACATCCCAAATGTACACAGCAAATTAAAAGCAGGAAGAGAAAATTACAAAAAGCAACATCCTAGGATAAAAGGATGGAAACAAAAGGAATTTGAGGAGCCTGAACTTCAAAGAGTGAAGATATGGGTAATTACATGGGAAAAAAAAGGATTCAGATGCAGAATCAAATTATGGTAAAGTAAAGGAGTGGCTCAGTGAGGAAATGCTGTGGTCAAGTAACCAGAATTCAAGAGAAACTTTTTGGGTAAACTAATGGAGAAGAGACAGGATGAGAATTACAGAGATAAATTTCATGGAGTGAGAAATGGCAGCCTCAGGTCTGGAAACAGCACACTACCAACTGCCAACCTTGAGTGAGTCATGATCACCCCTTGTGAGATTGGAGAATAAAATGGCCTAAAAAGAAAACCCACCTTTCTAGTGTCTTGAGGTAGAATGATCCCATCATCCCAGAGTCTGGAAGAGGAGTAAAAGGCACTGCTTTCTTCCTCTAGCCTGGAGAGGGCAGAGAATAGAACAGGCTTAAAAGCACAATAAAAACAGTAGAGCAGTGAAAAAAACCTACAGATGAAACAGGCAAATACCTCCATCTGAAGAGAATGGGCAGTACTGCTGTTAAAATGAATCAGAAACCAGCAAATAACAGAGCTGCCCATTCTGCAGTAATGGGAAGATCCTAACAGAAAGACATAGAATTACATGGAAATTTAAAGTATTTTTCCAGTAGATTCATGTTTGCTTCATTAGTCTGGGATGTGTTGCTCTGTAAGATGAACAAAAGTGGGTAATCTAACAATGAAATTCCTGTAAGGTTTATATTGCATGTCCTTACTTTGCCTTCAGCTGTTTCAGCTCCAATTCCTCTCCTGTCCAGGCCCCAGCTGGTGGGACTGTGGGGAAATGTCGAGAATCCACAAGAGCAACTCTTGCATTGGGCCAGAGGAACAGAAAGTTTGGACTGAATGATCTCCCACACTACAAGAAAAAAACCCAAAGAATGGCACAAACTTACTGAGATGAATCATAAAAGGGTGTCTGTGGGATGGCACAGCCAAGGGCAGGGCAGAATGGAACACAGGTGGATTTGTAAAGCATTAATGACACAGCTCCTGGCTCAGCACAGACACCCTGTGCTAGGAACCACCACCCTCCCCACTGCCTTCAGTAGTGCTATTTTAATATTTAATTTTGAATTCTCAGCACTTCCATGTTTAATTCTTCCATGATTACTTTTCAGCAATCACATATCGTGTTGCACTTCTTACTTAAATATTAGTTCAGAGCTCGAGTTACCCAGCTGTGTTTTAGAAATGCAGTGACACTTGAGCAGTGTGACAGGTGTGTCCCCAAGCCCTGGGCTGGTGCCACCCGTACCATGACGTAGCTGTCACTCCCAAAACAGCCTCCAATGACAATGGTTATTTTGGGAACAGCAGCACAGGCAACTGCAGCCATCATGGAAGCCTGGGCTTTCAGCCTGTTGGAATGAGCCTCTGCCTGGAATGAAAATAGGTTATTTTAGATCCTTTAAGACTTTATTCTAGATTCCCTCCACTCCCACCAAACTTGTATTTCTAAATCATTCATTTTTTTTACAATTCTGCAGAAACAGATCTGGAATCTAATGGATGTTTTACTCTCCCTAGTCCAGGACAAAACCTACTGAGCTTTACTGCCTTCACGTTAAAAAGAGAAATAGCCAATTTTTGGGAGTGCAGAGTTATCAGAGGAATCAATAAGCTGTATTTCAATGTCAAAAGCATTCCAAATTCCAAGTTTTCCAGCCTGCCTTGCTAACTGAAGAGTATCACTTTATATCAGCATCCAGGCCTGCTTAAAATTCAAATCAGAATGTTCTTAAATCTTAGCAAATTCATAATCTTAGCAATCATTAGCAAAGACATTACGAAGCTTCAGTGGTTGAAAAATTATTTTCCTAACAGTTAATAAATTTTAAAAAGCACAACAAGAACTAGAAGTTGCTTGAAATATATTTTAATACACTTGCCATACCTGTGAGATGCTTGCAGGCCCTGCTGGCTGCGGAGCAGTGTTTTGGAGGAAGAGGATGGGAATTCCCCTCTGGCCACAGAGCTGGACAAAGTGGCTGCCCTTGAGAGCAGCATCATGAGCCAGCTCCCCATTGTTGGCCACTATCCCCACCAAGTGCCTACAGAACAAACATGGACAGTTGGACTCATGATCTGAGAGGTCTTTTCCAACCTTAACAATTCCACGATTCTCCCTTTTGAACCCTAGAGATGATTGGAATGGTGTAAAACCTGCTGAGGACACAAAAGCTGTTGAGAAATGCATGCCCATCCATTTGGATGGTGACTGTTCCCAGCCATACCCTTCCACATGGCCAAATCCTGTCACTAATGTTGTTCCATAAGCAGCCTTGAATTCCTGCAATCTGCTTCCATCCACCAGACGGCTCAGAATCTGCAAAGGAATAGACAGAGTTTACTAGAGAAAAGGAAGTGAAAATAGGAGAGTTCTGCTAAAAGAAATGCTCTGTTCAAATAGTAGCAGACCTGAGTTATGCAAGAGGAGCACAGAGGGTCTTTGGGTGACTTGCTAAATACTCAATATGCACCATAAAACCATCCAATTTGTGTTTGGTTTAATTACCAACTGTGTATTTTTAAGACAAAGGCCAACTCCAAAATCATTTTAGTTTTACAAAGCACAGTTGTTCCTGTGCATAAAAATGTAAAAAAGCAAAAACCAACCCCCAGTGTGCGCAGATTTTGTGCAAGAAATGCTTGGTTCATATGGCTCATGCTTTCTTCCAACACAGTTAAAAGCTGCTTTCAAAGCTTTCTACAGTCAATTCCCTCAAGTGCAGGGATTTACCACTGGAAAAGATACTGGATTCACATCCTTGGAGACTAAATCTCACATAGAACACAATGAAAACAGTGTGGGCAGCTCTGCATGTCTCTGCTTAAGCGTTAGCACGTGTCCCAGCCTCAAACAAGTTTATTTTGAGCTGTGTTGTTTTTCAGTCAGTAATTCCACCATTTCTTTTACAAGACACAATCTTGAATACTTGGAAAAAGCCAAAAAGGCAGGGGAAGAGAAAACCAGATATTAAGAGGGTATATGTTCCCAAGGCAGCCAACACAGTGCAAGACATGCTGACATAAAGTATCTCAAAAGTGCATGGAAAAAGATGGGCAGCACTGGCACAATCTGGGGTTATTTTATCTCCAACAGGATTTCAGGTTAAATATTTTCTATAGTCCCACAAAACAGTTGCCACCCTGCTTAGTTGCAGGCTTAAGACAGGTTGGCAACAGATGAGGTAATAATTCAGAATAACACCTGGAGCTGTGGGATAGATCAGAGGGAAGGATGGAGGAATGAAATCCCTTACCAGTTTGACAGGAAGAGTACAGCCATAATCCAGTGGTGCCAGCCCCAGGAGCTCCTCAGGGCTGTACAGGGGACTGTCATGATCCCTGTCCTCCTCTGGCACTGGCTCACAGTTTAAGGTGGAGACAACATTACGAATGCACTCATAGGCCTCCTCTTCTGAGGGTGCAAAATGGTCAGTGCAGCCACTGACTCTAGGAGAGAGAGACATTAATTAGCATTGAATTAATGAGTTCTGAATTCTGAGAGAAATTCCAAACCCTAGGAAAAAAGCTGAGACTCTCCAAATGCCCTGTGGAAATACTGTGTGATTTGGTTCTGTATGAATGAGCTGAAGTCCTTCCCTGTGACTTGTGTTAATCTTTTCTTAAAGAAACACCTTTGAATTTATTTTCATGATGCTGGTGTTGCAAACAACATCAAAAATGGAGATCAGGAGAACAAACTTCAGGAATTGTTTCAAAATAAGTGGTTGCAGCCAAGATATAAAGACAGGAATGTATTCCATGTAGCATAGCTGGGTTAGCTATGTGTATTCTGGAAAACACTTGGAAAAGAGGAGATAGCATCACTCTTCTGTAACTGCTCCCTGTGAGGCACAGGGGAAATGACTTGCCTGAAGTTGTTCAAAAAGTATGTGGAATAACAGAGATCCAAAGCCAACTTGTGCAGTCCCTGCCTCACCCCACAAATAACCTAATTTTACTTTCATTTGACCGATTTAACCCAAACCCCTGAACCCAAGAAGGCAAACCAGTGTAACCACAGGTTCCACTCTTAGCCCTGATCTGAAATGCCAGTGCCACATTCCTTTAAAGCCGAGCATGCCAAATTCTCTCCCTATTTTTGAGAATATTCCACATACTGTGAGTGAAGCCTGGCTCCTCCAAGGTCCTCAGGAGAGACATCTTCCCCTGTAGCAGCTTTCACCAGGGGTGGCCCAGCAAGGAACAGTGTCCCAGTTTTATCTATGATCACAGATTCCTCAGCCATGGTGGGCACGTAGGCACCTCCAGCCACACAGGAGCCACACACCACGGCCACCTGAGGGGACACAAACCACAGCCATGCTGGAGAGGGGACAGGAAAAGCAAAAACCAAAGCCCAAAGTTGTTTCAGAAATGCAGAAAGTGCTAAATCCCAGCTTGGAGGACAAACCAGAGACAAAAATACCAGCAGGAGCAAGATTTACGACCCATTTGTACCTTTCCCACACCCCCTTGTACTCCCCGTGCCACAGTACCTGAGGGATTCCCATGGCAGACATGATTGCCTCGTTGTAGAAAATCCTGCCACCATGCAGCTTGTCAGGAAACAGCTCTGACTGAGGGACAGGGAAAAGAAAAAGGGATCTTTAATATTAAATACAAAAGCTGATGGTTCCTCTTCACTCCATTCATTCCCAAAAGCACCAAAAGTGACACTGGGAAGGTCGCCATTAATAATCACTCCCAGACCTTTCATATATACCATTCATTATGGTATTTATTCCTTTATACATTGTCAAATGCCCCCAAAATACCCATGTGCTTTGAAAGCAGAGGTTAAATCTTGTGATTTTTTCTGAAACCAATATATTCTACACAAACTGACTGTAAATGTAGAGAAGGGAAGGGTGGTGGTTCTACTTTATCTGTGAAATGCCTTCAGCACTTTCCTTTTTTCTTAGTTTTGGATACAATTCCAGGTAAAAACTTTTCCTGTGTGCTTGCCCTCAGTGTGCAGAGAGAACAACTACAGTCTCCATGAGAGGATGATCTCTGCATTTTGCAAAAGATCCTGTTCAAATTCTTACTTTGCAGTCAGAATTGCAAAAACTCCGCTTTTAAAGGCCACAGAGCTCAGTGCATCACTGGCACAAACAGGACAATAAAATACAGAATACTTTAAGGATTGTGAAGTGAAAATAGACACCTCACACCATGTTCTCATTTACTAAAGACACAAAGGCAGTTCAGCACACTCACTGGAGTTTCTGATCTCTGATTAGGCGGGAGATGCAAGATTAGCCCAGGTGATGAAATAAATACTGATGTTTTCTGCTCTGCAGAGGTGCCAGCAGTACCTGCAGGGGTAGGAAGGCTCCCCCACTGTCCACGAGGTGCACAGACAGCAGCCTGTTCTCCATGGCAATTTCCTGGGCTCTTAATTGTTTTTTCACTCCAATTGGGTAAATTGTTCCTCCTTTCACAGTGGCATCACTTGCAATGAAGACACACCAGACCCCACAGATTTTGCCAATTCCTGAAAGTGGTACCACAGATATTTATCAGGACTCTCTAAAATAACAGACAAAACAAGGGCGGCAAATATTTTCAGGAGTTTTTTTCAGTAATGCTACATCAAGAAGCTCCAAATTAAATTGAAAATATCACACAGGGAAGAAATCTACCCTCTTCTCTGGAATAACAGTATTGTAAAAAAATAATCTAAATTACAGAAGACAGAACCTCAAATAAATTTACTTGCTTCTGGTGACAATGTAACAAAAAAATTACACTGTGACTCCAAACCCTTGAGATAAAGGGGAAGCAATTAAAAATTACCCCTATAAAACTGAAAAATACAACAATCAGTGATAAAAAAAAAAAGGTTTTCATACTGTTCTTCTAGCTACTTTTTAAACTGGAACCACTCTTCGAAATGCAATTTCACTGATATTGAATGAAATTGAATTTCATTGAATTTCAATGAAATTTCATTTTGAAGAGCTGTTCCAGTTTAAAGAGACAATGTTTGAATAGAAAATGCAATTGTCTACGATTTGAAAAACTCTTCAAAATGTATGTCACAGCTCCTGTTTCTCACCATAACTTTGTCCCCTCTCCTTTAAGAGGCAATAGCTGATTTGACACGTCACCCTACATTTATTGAGATGAAAATCAGTAGCTGGTAAATAGAATAAATTACTAAATCTAGAAGAAATGAAAGAGATTTTTTTTAAAGGTTTCACCCAGATTTCCCAGAATAACAATACAGCAGTGGCTGAACTCTTCCCTGTTGGGAATAAGAACTGGATAAAACTAGATTTCACTTTTCCTAGGAAAGCACTTAAGATACTAAAATATCCCATTAAACTTATTTCATGCATCCTTTTTCCTCCCCTTTTCCTTTCCCAGTCCCCCCAACATTCCATTGCCAGGCATTACCCGTGAGGCAGCCGGCAGCAGGGACATCCCCGTAGGGCATGTCCAGCCCTGCCAGCGGGGACAGCTCCAGGAAATCCCCATCATCCAGGAGCAGCCTCAGGCGCTCCCGCACGAACAGCTTCTTGTTGCGCTTCGTGTGCCGCAGGACGGCGTTTTCTCCCCCTCCTTTCTTCACCCTCTCCAGCAGTTCCGAGTATCTGATGGAAAAAACCAAGTTTCGGTTCATGGGAACAAAGAGCTGTGGGGTGCGGTCACACGCTGGAGGGGACGGATGACTTCCAGAGGGACCCGGACAGGTGGAGAGGTGGGGCTGGAAGAACCTCAACAAGGCCAAGTGCAGGTCCTGGGTGGAAAATCCCAAGGACTAACACAGGCTGGGGGAGAATGGATGGAGAAGAGCCCTGGGAAGATCTGGGGTGTTGGTGGATGAGAAGCTCAACCTGCCCTGTCCAGAGGAGGCCCCGGAGCTGCTCCAGGGCTGGAGCCCCTCGGCGCTGGAGCCAGGCTGGGAGAGCTGGGGGTGCTCACCTGGAGAGGAGAAGGCTCCAGGGAGAGCTCAGAGCCCCTGGCAGGGCCTAAAGGGGCTCCAGGAGAGCTGCAGAGGGACTGGGGACAAGGCATGGAGGGACAGGGCACAGGGAATGGCTTCCCACTGCCAGAGGGCAGGGATGGATGGGATCTTGGGAAGGAATTGTTCCCTGGGAGGGTGGGCAGGCCCTGGCACAGGGTGCCCAGAGCAGCTGGGGCTGCCCCTGGATCCCTGGCAGTGCCCAAGGCCAGGCTGGACATTGGGGCTTGGAGCAGCCTGGGACAGTGGGAGGTGTCCCTGCCATGGCAGGGGTGGCACTGGGTGGGCTTTGAGGTCCTTCCTGACCCAAACCACTCTCCTTACAAGCTACCCTTTAGCAGGTTGAACTTAAATAGATTGCCCAGTTTTCACACAAATGGCATGAAAATGAAGATAAAGTCACATTTCCAGATTAAGCAAACATTTCACTTTTGTTATCCAGAAACTGTTTAATAAAGCAAATAATATAATATATAATAATGAGGCTATCATAATGTGTCTGTCCTAATTCAGCATGAACCTCCACGTTTCAACTACTCCACAGAAGAATCCAGCCAAGAGCTTCCTCTGTCAGTTCCTGCAACAAATTTATCTGACAAAAATCAGTAACTGAGAAGCAGAATAAATTACTAAATCTGGAAGATATACTAAAAGCAGGGAACACTGCAGTGTCACAAGGAGGAAGTGATTACCTATTGTTATTGTCAGGGCAGCACTGTGTATAGGTAAAAAACTGAATAAACTGCAAACAAATCTCAATTTTGGTCTTAAATAAACCAAGTTCTCCCTTTATCTCAAACACATTTTTCCCCCAGATGCACTACCTTTAACTGTAAATGTTGTTTGACACAAAGACTCACACAGCACTATGATCCGAGTGCGGCTCCCCCGCACGCTGTGAAGGGTGGAAAAACTCCGGAGGACAAAGCTAAGGATTTTAATCATGTCCTCAATGCCACCACAGGAGGGCACAGTGTGTTTTCCAAAGCTTTGCTTCCAGCTCGCGGATCACTCCCCTGAACAAAGGCCTTTGCAATTTTGCCATCTGATCTTTCAGGACAAACACATAAAACACATTTTCCTGTTTTATCTGTAAATCACGATGGATTGCAGCACCCATCCCCTACTTTGTCAGGAGTGTGTGAGTCACCATTTACGTCTTTGCATTCAAAACGCAACGCGGAACAAATGTTAGGAAGGTCTGGAAAAAGCACTTCTTGGCAATATATGCAAAACAACACATAGCGCTATTTTAAATACAGTTTGCACCTCGATTTGGGTATTTCAGTCAACGCTTCACAGACTGGTTTTGTGCTGGGAGAGACCTTAAAGCTCATCCAGTGCCACCCCTGCCATGAGCAGGGACACCTTCCACTGTCCCAACCTGCTCCAAGCCCCATCCAACCTGGCCTTGGACACTGCCAGGGATCCAGGGGCAGCTACGTTGCTCCACGGGGCATAAGTGCCCGTAAGTGACTCTCACACCATGTTACAAGTAGCAACACTTTTAAAACCCCACAAAACCGGTTTATTACCTGTTAATCACAGCCTCGCTGTTCCTTAAATTCGCTTCAAACACATGTCGGTACACGGCGGGGACACGTCCATCTAGAACTGGGAATGTTTTGGGATGCCGCCTGGATTTGGGTTTATTACTCACAAATCGGCGGGGAGGCAGGTGGTGCGTCCTTCCCCAGCCCTGCCTCGGCAGAGGCAGCTCCCGATATTCCCTCTGGAGCAGGCCGGTCGGGGGTTGTTCCCCATATTCCCTCTGGAGCAGGCGGGTCAGGGGCTGCAGCGGCGCGGAGGGGCCGGGGCGCCGCCGGCCCAGGGCGCACAGCGGGGCCGGGCTCCACATCGCCCCGAGAGCTGAGGGACAACGAACGGCATTCAGCGACGGGAATTACAGCGTGGATTCCCTCGGTGGGAGTCGTGAGGGGACACCCCCGGTCCCTGCGCTGCCATGGGGGTCGTGAGGGGACATCCTCTGTTCCCGCCGAGGACCTGAGGGGACACCCTGACTCCAGTCGTGCCACGGCGGTCGTGAGGTGACACCTCCGTTCCCGCCCCTTCGCGGAGTCGTGAGGGGACATTCCTGATCCCGCTTTGCTGCGGGGTTCGTGAGGGGACATCCTTGTTCCCGCCCTTTCGCAGGGTCGTGAAGGGACATCCCTGTTCCCGCAGGCGACATGAGGGGACACCCTGACTCCAGCCCCGCCACGGGGCTCAGGAGGGGACACTCCCGGCTCCCTTCTTCCCGCGGGGGTCGGGAGGGGACACCACTGCTTCCCGCCTTGACACGGGGGTCGCGAGGAGACGCTCGGACTCCAGTCGGCCGTGAGGAGACACACCTACTTGGCGCGGGGGCCGTGAGGGGACACCCTCGGTGCCTGCCGCGCCATGGCGGCCGGGAGGGGACGCCCCCGCTCCAGGGCGGGCCGGGCGGGCCCAGCCGGGCCTGCGGAGCGCCGCGGCGCCGGGGCCGCCCGAGCCCGGGCACGGCCGTGGCGGGGCTGGAGTCAGGGTGTCCCCT
>NW_024581108.1:25134828-25169222 GCF_017639235.1 Corvus kubaryi | reverse complement strand
CAGCTCCCCGCCCACCCCGCGCCCGCCGCGGCCCGGCCGGACCCTCTCGCCACCGCCCCTTCCTTACCCCGTCCGGTCCGCGCCTGCCTCTCCGGGCGGCTCCGCGCGGCGGCCCGCCCCCGGTGTCCTGTGCCCTCCAAGGCCCTTGCCATGTGTGTCCTCTGTCCCTGGTGTCCTGTGCCATATGTATCCTGTGCTCCCGGTGTCCCGTGCCCCGAGTGTGCCGTACTACGGGTGTCCTGTGCCCTGGGTGTCCCTTTCCTTGTGTGTCCTATGCCCCAGGTGTCCTCTCTCAAATTAAGTTTATCGTTAGAATACCAAAACTAATCTGATTTTTTTCCTTCCACGCCTCATCCCATCCCTGGGCTGCTTCGGTTTGCTATTGTCAGCCTTCTGGAAATTACTGCGTGTTGCCTTTCAGTGCCTTCATTAAAATGCATCCCTGCCAGGGAGCTCTTTATCCATACTATACATATTAATAAGGCTGGTTAGCAATGATTAAGTGATGACTAATATGTTAGTGAGTGAAAGTATCCAGCATGGGCTGGAATTTGTAGGTAAATAAGTTATATATGTTATTAAAAAATCTTACAGGTAATAATTAAAATTTGCTGAGATATAATAATTTAAAATTATATTTTTTATCCTTTTACAGCTACAGCAGAGAGGACACTCTTCAGTGCTGTGCTCCCTTGTATCAAAAAACTCAATGCAGGTGGAGCTGTGGGAGGTGGTGGCCGCTGCCCCGTGGGATGTGCCAGGGTCCCTCTGGCTGTCCCAAACCCTGTGACAGGGGGAAGGGCTGTGCTGGACCAGGGAGAGGCCAGGGAGAAGTGGGCGGAGATGCTCTGCCAGAGCAAATGTAACATTCAAGGGCAGCACAGACGCTCCAGGGAGTCACCACTGCCAGGACCTCCCCACCCTCCCAGCCAGGAATTCCTTCCCAAGATCCCATCCAGCCCTGCCCTCTGGCACTGGGAATCCATTCCCTGTGTCCTGTCCCTCCATGCCTTGACCCCAGTCCCTCTGCAGCTCTCCTGGAGCCCCTTCAGGCCCTGCCGGGGGCTCTGAGCTCTCCCTGGAGCCTTCTCCTCTCCAGGTGAGCACCCCCAGCTCTGCCAGCCTGGCTCCAGAGCAGAGGGGCTCCAGCCCTGCAGCAGCTCTGGGGCCTCCTCTGGACTGAACAATGTAATTTAACAAAACCACTGATCCAGACACATTATGGGGACAGATACAGCCACACATGGTTCCTGATGGAGCCCATGCATGAATTCAACAGTTGCTGCACCAATCCAGCTGCTTTGGGGCATTTTTGGGGATGGCTGTTGCTCATTCCAGTTCTTCCCTCCTTCCCTGGTGTAGCCAGAACTCTTTTCTCCCAACACTTTGAGAAACTTGTGAAGAGCTGAAGAGGAGACAGAAGTCACTGCGCAGCTTTACAGAGATCTTTTGCATTTCCTGTGGGATTTCATGTGAATTCTTGTGCTCTCTGTGGTGCAGGTGATAATGGGGAAGGAAGGAGTGCTGACAGAAATCCATATAAAGCAGAATACATTTGAAGAAGTCTGAATTTCAGAAAGTTGTTGGTGGTGCTCAGCTTCCTAGAGGAGGAATTGCAGATAGAAATACTTGGATATGTGTTTGAAGTGAGATTTGGGCTCCCTGGTGTTTCTGGGCTCCTTTTAAAGTTGATCCATATATCATTTCCCTGGATTCATAAGATTTTTGAGTTCTCAGTTCTGTGAATGTATCAGTGACTCCTATCCAATTATAATTCTCATGCTTCTTATTTCATTTTCCATAATTAAGTGTTAGGCTTCCATAGGAGACATTATCTCTAAACCACTGGTGTTGCATAGCAATTTCATTATATGTGATTTTAATTTGCAGAATTTTTAAGAGTACCTTTTGCAGTTAATTTCTTGGCTTATATTGTGGTGGCTTTGGCAGTGCTGGGTTAACAGCTGGACTTGACCTCAAAGCTCTTTTCCAGCCTAAATGATTCTGTGATTCTTCATTAATTTACAAGTTTTCCAGTAGATAGAATCAGTGGTCACAGGCAGAATTTGCTGTATGTAACAGAGGGGGCTTTTTCTCAGGCTTAAAAAGAGTAATTTTATTTCGTTCTCCTGAAAGCTGAATGCTGTTTGCTTAGATTAAAGGATAAAGAAACACTCTTCACATTTCAGCCCCCACATTTCTGAGTGCCTGTTTATCCCAGAGAGAAGGCGTCAGCCACCAGTTTGTACTGGGAGGCAGCCTGGGATCAATAACAAATCCTCTAATTAAGAGCCAACGGATCCTAATTGACTTATGTTAGTTCTCCAGCTGGGCTCAGCCTTCCTCTCTTGCCACGGCATGGAGCATCCTTTGTTTAAGGCACCCCGAGGTAGGAGAACCCAGCCCCTCTGAGAGGCTGCAGCCTTGTGAAGTGTTTGAAGTTGTTATTTTCAGAGCTTATTTTAGCGACTCCTGAGCTGAGCATTGAGAATATATAGAGCAGCATTTAGGGAAAATGTTCATGTGGTGGTGGCTTCCTTTACCATGAGCTGCAGCTCTGCCAGCCAAGCTGAGCTGCGCCATTTAAGGAACACTGAAGCTTTGAGTGAAGTTTAAACTTAGAAACTTTGCTGGAGTGCACCGGATGCTGGGGGAAACCAGAACACACTTTTTGGATTGTCAGACCAAAGGCAGGAGGGTTCCCACAGAGCCCTCCTCCTTGTGGAGCTTCTGTTTCATATTTAGATTTTGTTTTTTAATACCCAAAGAGCTTTTAGTTGGGTTCTGACCATGGTGGCCTGGAAATTGGGCTAGATTAAAGCAGGGTTTGTTTGTTTACTTAGAAGTGCTAACAGACTTGGACAGTCCTGCAGCGTTTTTCAGGACTTATATCATTCTAAAATAGATTTGATTCAAAACAGATTTGATAAGAAAGTAATTCTCACTTGCATCTATCCCAAAGGAAGAGCTGAGCCTGGGCAGGTGTGCTGAGAGAGAATCTGGATTTGATATGAAATATTAAGAAGTTTATTTAGTTTAACTGCTGGAAGATCCAAGAGAATACAAGAAGTTAACTGAAGTAGTTAGAAGATACAGGAGAAGTTGGGAGCCGGATCCTCAGTAAGTAAATGCCATTCCCACTGAGGGTATATCAGATGCTCCCATACTGTCCAGCTTCTTATTTTGGGTGGTTTGAGGTTTTCTGAATCCCCAGGCAGAGAGCCAGGGATGTCTTCCCGAACTGTGCCAAAAGATGAGGCTGATCCATTGAGTCATGGAAGTTCTGTGCACATTCGTTCATCACAGCTGTATGAGACAGCAGCTGTATTACAGCACCTCTAAAAAATATGTATTAGCATCAAACCCTTAGCCACAATAACTTTTCACATCATTTAACACAGTATGACAGTGTTTTTAACTCTAGTTTAGCCTTCCCTGCTTCTCAGTCTGTTGCCACAAAGAGCTGACAAATCCATGAATAATCACATAATAACTCCAATTGTGGGAACACAGCTGATGTGGAGAGGACAAACAATGTGTCCTTCTGCTTACATCACTGAGAAATGTGAGTTTCTGTTTTGCCTTACTCCTGCAAAAAATGTACAGAGCAAAGAGAGAAGAATTATCTTAAAGGAGCAGAATTATCTTCTGGTTAAGGCATAATTAATAATGTGTACATAACTAACAGTGTGTACATAATTAATAGTGTGTACAATTCCCTGTTGCAGGGCCAGTCTGTCCTAAATTGCACTGATAGGAGCTGAAAAGAACAGAATTTTATTTTGGGAATGCAGGTAACTGGTGATGATACCCAAATCAGAAGGAAAATAACTCCAACGGGTCAAAACCTGTTGGTTTTACCTGCGCAGGTGTGCGGAATCTCTGAGTGGCTGCTGTTGTACAGTTTGAATATGCAACAGCTGTGTGAAGATCTGTTGCCTCCTCTGTTTAAAAGGCCTAACCAAGAGTCTTCTGAAGTAATCCAAAAGCTCTTTGTGGGTGAGAGGAGATGCAGATTCAGTTGCAAACTCCAGGAAAGCGCTGATGGATTTATTCCCCTGTGCAAACCCCTGGCACTGAGCGCTGACACCAAAGCCTCAGCCTGTGCCCGACTGTTTGGAGTGCCTTGACCATGGGTTTGTAAGGCCTTTCCCAGCTAGTAATTGGTGACTGGATGTGGTCAGGGCAGGCAGATAAACACTTGGAGGAAGGGGGTGAA
The DNA here is from genome assembly GCF_017639235.1 of Corvus kubaryi. Lineage (NCBI taxonomy): Eukaryota > Metazoa > Chordata > Aves > Passeriformes > Corvidae > Corvus > Corvus kubaryi. The sequence goes on along the minus strand of NW_024581108.1, from coordinate 25,165,003 downwards.
TCACTGAGTAAATATCCTATCGATGCTGTAGGAGCTGCTGTTACTCACAGCACCTTTGGAGGGGGGGCGGGATGTGACGTCTTTGTTTTCAGGAAAATGTTACTTGAAAGAGGAATTGAGGTTAAATGTGTTCCAAATCTGCAGCTCCACACCTTCCTCACGCATCTCTTGTCTCCTTCAGACTGGTCACCAGTTTAACATCCCCCCTTCTTCCTGCATATCCCTCTGGAACTTATCCCCCCCTCTGAGGTCACAGCAGAGAAGTGTCAATTCTGTAAATGCCAGTGTAGTTGCATCATTAAAAGCCCCCAAAGCAGATGGTCTGGGTTAAAACAAAAAGCCTTTTTTTTTGCCAGTGTAGCAGCATTATAGTGATTAGAGCAGCCTGTTGGCAGTTCCTGTCAGCAATTTTTGCAAGCATGTAATATATAAAAGGATAAAAATACCATTTACTGTGATTTGCTCACCGCAGAAAGAGGCCGGAGTGATACAGTACCAAAATCAGGAGGAAAAGCCCTGCAAGTAGTTTTCTGTCCTCGCTTTTGCACTTTTCCAGGATCCTGGCAGATACAGTAAGTCTGCTTGAGGAGTCTTACCCTCCTTGTGGTTGCTGGGACACCCCATTAGCCAGCAGCCCCTGGGCAGCCTGGGCCATCCTGAACTATGATGATCTCTAAGGTCCTTTCCAACCCAAACCATTCCATGATTCCATAATCCTTCAGCTGATGGATCCATCACCCTTGTTGGGAGCAAAGAGGAGCCACAACAGAACGCTGGGTGCCACCCTTTGTGTGTATCCAGGTAAAGAGTTTGTTCATTTCTGTTTACAGTGTTGAGACTTGACCATTAAAAAGCCCTAATTAGCAGAAAAATTAGATATTTAATCACCCTGTTACAAGACGAAAAGCATGGAGTGATATATGATTTGTATATATATGTGCTGAAATGAATTTTCCAGCTCCCTAGTGTTTATTTTATTTATAAGGAAAGATCTTTGTTCAGAAGAAAGAAAAATCAACATTTATTTCAGTGTGTTCAGGACATTCGCTTTATGCTGAGTGTTCACTTAATTCACCATTTCAGCCCTCAGCTCCCAAATGCTCCCACTCTGTGACAGCAAAGTCCTCAGCAAAGCTGGATAGTTTTGAAATCATGGAGCACATTTTTGGAGACAAAAACCTGATTTCTGAGCTTTGAACACCATTAAATTTGTAAAATATCTCCACCTTGAGTTCTGGTGCAAAGTTTCAGCACAAAACTGAATATTAACCAACAATACATAGAAAATCACAGGCAAGATGCTGCAGTGATACCAAAAAATCCTCCTCCAGTTCCTGCTTTCCTGATCCACTTGGCATGAAATGTTTTCTTGACTTCTACTTACTATTCTCATAAAAACCACAGGGGTTTCTTCTCACTGCTACTTGTTTTGTCCAAGATCCAGTAATTGGTACCATGTGAATTCACATCTTGCAGTGACAGAACAGAAGTGGGGTTCCAAAAATCACTTCAGCATCTCAACCTCTGGCAAACATCAGGGCTACAACCCTCCAGTCTCTAAGAATCCATGCAGTTACACATCAAGTAGCTTATTTTACTCCTGCTGGTAACCCCTATGTGAATATTTACAGTTCAAATGGAATTATGATAAAAAATTAATAGTTGTTAGATTTTGGTGAAAATTCTGTTGCCTCTTCATACTGGAATTGTTTTATCCTTGGTTTGCGTGTACTGCCTTGATATAATAATAATAATTTTAGTTATTGGTAACATAATTAGCTAAGTTTGGTGCACTACAAATTACGTCTGTGGTATGAAACAGTGAACAATTAATGATGCCAGAAAAAGAGTGAAAAACCAAAATCAGAGTCAGAGCACTCTGTGAAGTGTTAAGGTACATTTTAAAGGGTTGGTGGGAGGGTTTGGATTCTCCAGCTCCCCGTGGGTTACCTCTCCTCTCCAGGCTACTTGGATCATCTTCCCCCTGACAGCCTTGGTTTGATTGAGCTGTGTGTGAGAAACATTCACTCAACAGCTGCAGGCACCGGCACCACAGGGAGCCCTTCAGCTGGGCTGGGAGGGAGGGGTGGGATTCTCCAAACCCCCTCAGTACAGCTCTGGATAAAGCCTCCTTGAAACCCCTAAGGCAAGGGAGAGATCCTCTGATTCAAAATCTTTTTGAGCTGGGCTCACCTACTGCAGCACTCAGCCTCGTAGGTGCATAAAAGAGGCCTTCACATTTCCCCCTGTTTGTCTGACTGGATCCTTTTTCCAGCATTCAGCCTTGATGGGCCACAATTGAATCATTTCAGGTGACAAAAACCACCTAACAGTGGGTTCTCATTTCTAACAGAGACATTTTGAGCTGGTATTGTTAGAAATGAAGTTAAAAAAATGAACACAGGCTTTCAATCTGGAAGCACACAGGTACTTTTAAGGAACTGTTCTGGATAACTGCTAAAGAAATGGAAGGAAATTTCAATGTCCTGGCAAGTGACTTTAATCCAGTAAAATCAGGACTGTGAGAGCAGGAACTGGATGTGGAAACTCACTGGCTTCAGACCTGGCCCATCACTTACTTACCTTGTTCTGGTTTAGATGCTGGATGAGGAATTTCTGTGAATTAGGCTGAACATATTCATAATATGGGGAAAAAAGGGATGGGGCAAGAGTTTTCCTGCTGGCAGGTGTCACTGAGAGCTTCCTGCAGCACATGGAGCTGGGACTCTGGATGTGCAGCTCTCTTTGCCCCCAGTAAATCCAGCCCAAACAGGTGACCCAGGGAACAAACAGGGAACTTTGGGACATTCAAAAAGAGGATGTTGCAGAAAGCCCAGAAACCACGGATGGGGTTAGCTGTTAGCAGAGGGAATTCTCCTTCAAAAACCTCCAAGAGATTTCCAGTTGTTAACATTTTGAACTTTGAAAATATAACAAAAATTTTCATTTTTAGGTCTCTGACTGTTATCTTCCGGTCTCAGCAGAAGAGCAGTGGTGTAATTAACAGCTTCATGAATACCAGAGTAATAATTATGAACTGCAGGAATGGCTGTTGCCTCAGGAATTCCTCTTGTAGAACTGCAGCAGCTTTTTGGCTCTTCAGAACTGAGGAGACACATGTAAAGGTAAAAAAACAGTGAAAAATATTAATTGGTATTACAAATACCAATATGTTAAAAAAGAGGAAATATTGCAGGTGGATTACACAGTGTCTGTACATAGATTTCAATTATAACAGTGTTTCAAATGATTAGTTTTCATTTCTTTCCTTGCTACAGCACGATTACAATGTGTCTGCCGTGAAGTTTTTCAATGCAAAATTCAGAATTGTGCTTGATATTTATAATTGGTCAAATGATCCAGATGACAGTTTCTGTCTGCTTTCTGTTTATCACATTTCTACTTATGGATGTAATATGCAAATATTCTCAGAGTCACCACACTAGATTTCAGAATGAACATCTTCACAGAATCATGGAATAGAATCCTGGAATGGTTTGGGTTGGAAAGGACCTTGAAGCTCATCCAGTTCCATGGGCAGGGACCCCTTCCATAGACCATGTTGCTCCAAGCCCCATCCAACCTGGCCCTGCATAATTATGTAATGGCCTGAATAATTAAAGTTAGAATTTCCATGCACATTTTCAAGTAGTGCTGAGGTACCTGGTTAATCAGATTCCTGAATGACTTCCCAAGTCTGGGATGAGTTTCTGGGAAGTTTAACACTTCCAGGGCCTTCCCACCACTCCTTCATTTGCTCTCATTTTTAAAAGCACACTATAATTTGATATTTAATTATTGTTCAGCCTGGACAGGAGGGAGCCAGGCAGGAGGTTATGGGGCAGCTGCTGAGGGGTGTGGTTGGAGCAGCCACGGAGCCTTGCCCCTGGAATTTCCCCGTTCCTCCGGAGCCCACATGGGAGAAGGACCAGGGCAGCGGCGGGACTGAGGTGATGGGCTCTGTGCCCCGGCCTCCCTTCTTTGCTCTCTGTATCACTTCTCCGCAGGAGCTCAGAGGAATCAGCAGCTCTCCCCGGCAGAGCTCCGAACCCCAGCCCAGTTCACTGAGGCGCAGCGGGACAGCCGGGGATTAATCCGAGCGGGAATGCTGGAATTCCTGCCTGCTCTTTCTTTCCCTGGTGCTGGGGACACTGCCAGAGGAGAGCAGGGCTGGCAGCTCCCAGCTTTTCAGGGCATGGATTGGCCCCAGAGGGTCGCTCAGGTGCTGCTCCCTCTGCCAGGTTGGGCACAGGAGCAATCCAAGCTCAATACACCTCACTCTTCCAGCTTTTGGGTTAATTTTTGGAGTTACCGAATTCTCTGAAGCAAGATGAGAATGAAGATATTTTGGAATGTTAGGCCTCGGCATCACAAAAACCAGGGCTAGGAGAATTCACTGACAGCCCATTGTCTTGCCACTTCAGAGTTGTTCTTTTCCTGATCTTAAGTTCTTAAGGAGATTTTCATGGAGAATTCTGTTTTCTTTAGTGTTTATTTACTGAGACCCTGGCACAGGTTGTCCCACAGCTGTGGCTGCCCCTGGGTCCCTGGCAGTGTCCAAGTCCAGGTTGGACATTGGGGCTGGGAGCAGCCTGGGACAGTGGAAGGTGTCCCTGCCCATGGCAAGGGTGGCACTGGGTGGGATTTAAGGTCCATTCCAACCCAAACCGTTCCATGAGTCCTGGAAGACTCATGGAGAACTGCTACTCGTGCAGCAGGAAGTAAGAATTGCTCATGAACCAGGACTCCATCTGAAAGAAAAATCACAGAAATAAATGCTTCTTCTTGTGCTATGGCATTTCCAATTAATTTTGGCTTTTTTCTCCAGGTATGTTCAGCACTGGTGACACTGAATGATTCAGCACAGTGTCCACCACAGTTAGTTCATTAAATCTTAAACTCAGCACTAATCTTTAACCCAAACCTCTCATTTATACCATACTTGATGTGTGCAAATGAAACAGGAGTAGGGAAGTTTATTTATTTACAAACATATTTAAAGCTTACGATACTTAGTTCTGAAGGCTTCATCTTCTGGGTGTTATCAATACCTCTCTCAGTCAAGGGGAAGAAGGAAAATGAATTTTTACGGTGGACATTCATCATCTTTAAAACAGAACTGCCACTAAGACAGATCCCTGCCAAATAGGTACATTAAATGTACTTAAGATTCATAAAACTTTCACGAGGAAAGAGATATAATTAGACAAGGAGAAATCAGAGATCTCCTGGTCCATTTGCACCCTCAGCTGAGTTTCTGGGGTTGTTTTAACTTGCTGGTCCCTCCCTGAGTTTGAAAGCCTGTTCAGTTTTAATTAACCTGGTGCCTGATCAAATTTGGAACAAGGTGGGAGGTTCAGGGTGAAGTTACAGGGATGGAGCAATCTGATCTGATAGATCCTTACTGGGGGAGGAACTGTTCCTCCTCCTCCTCCATGCATTCCCCCAGCTTATCATGTGCTGGCTCTGCTTGGGCCCCTCCAGCTGCAAACCAAGCAGAAAACACAGTTTTTATCTGGCACAGCTGAGAGGTCCTTGCCAGACAGGGAGTTTTATCAGCTCACCAAAAAGTCTAATGAGTGCTATCCTTGGAATAACAGAGTGGAAGCAGAACCACACTGGAGCACACTGGAGCACCAGGCACAGGAGACTGCAGGGCTTTCCAGATACCTCTGCTCCTGGAACAAGGAATCCAGGACGGGCACAAGTCCCTCCTGTGAGCTTTGCTGTACTGAGAAAGCTCCTGGTACAATTGGTATTCTCCAGTGGTGGTTCCCACCCAGTGCAAAACCCAGCTGGTTTTGATTGCAAGACGCTTTGTTTGTGCCTGAGGTCTCCTCCATCTCTCTGCCCTCAGGGATGGGAGCTGAGCACACCAGGGCTGGACATCCATGTGGCCTCAGGCATCAAACAGTGCTGAACAGGGAAAACACTCCCAGCTGGCACAACCTTTACAGCAATGGAGGAGGAGAAAAAGCACGGTATGTGTTGCCTGTTGAACAAAGCAGGGTACTCTGACTGATCCCCAAAATCCTCCCAAAACAGCCCCCACAACTCGTGCCAAGGGCTGAGAGGGGCGATGGGACAACCCCTGACTGCAGGCTGCCTGAGCAGCCAAACCAACCTGCTCTGCATCTTTTCGGCCATTTCTTATCAAAACACTGCCCTGATACAGGGAGGCCCTTACAAAACATAATAAAGCCTGCTGCTGCCAAGGAATGATTGCTGCTAGCATTTATTTTTCCACAATTATTTTCAGGGTTGTCCTTTCGAGGCAGACCAGATCAAGGAGTGGTGCGTGCAGTACCTCATCCTGGGATAAATCCAGGGAGGCTCTATGACTCAGGAATGACTCACTGCTCCTCCTCTGTTCCTTCCAGACTCTTGGGGGTGTGCTAATTTATTGTCAGTCTGTATCTGCAGTCAATTATTCCCCCCAGCTCAGCTCTCCTGTGAAGAAGGAATTCGGGCATGTTCTGCTCATTCCTCACCTCTCCAGAAGGATAAACAGGTGAGCAGACAGTGTCACCTTCAGTCTGGCATCCAGAGAAAAGGGGGGAGGTATTTTTCCTTCCTTGAATAACATGTCCAGCTTAATGATTTGGAACTAGATTGTTCCTACCAAACCCCCCAAATCCCAATTACTAAACTAAGATTGACCTTTCAGAGAGTTATTTCAAAAAACTTGGATAAAATAAGGTGGGTATGACTCAAACAACAGGAGGAACGTGTCTGCAGCACAGTTAAGGCACACAAATTGCTTTCACTGTCAGAATCGAGCATTCAGAATAAAAAGCACAAAACAAGAATGATTAATCTTTTTTCTCTTTAGCAAGACAGATTGAAGCATCCCAGTGGAGCTGCAGGGGAAGGGTTTAAACAATGCCTGCTTAGTGTCCAGCAAGTCCTCACTGGTAGGAATACAAACAAAGAAAAAATGACTCAAATATGAGATTTTTACATGTGCATGTACGAGATACATAAGCCCAGAGAATCACAGAAGCATGAAAAGTACTGAACAGCAAACAGGCCTGTTCAGCTCTTCCCAGCCAAATTTCAGGAGCCTGAGGACATGACAGATACAGCAGAAAGGCATAGAAAAGGATTTTTCCAGTGGCAATGCTGATTTAAAAATCCCTTCCCCCATGTCATTCGTCTCACCCCCATCTCATTTTTCCACGTCCCTCCTCCCAGGTTGTGTTTCACAAGACATTTTTCAGTGGCAGCACTGGCTCCAGGTCCAGCACCTTTACCACTTCCAACTGCTTATTCCCAACCTTGTGTTATCCTGGCATGAGGGGCTGTGTGATATATCCTTGTTCTGCACAGGCTGGGGCTGAAGTGGCCCTGAACTGGCCTTGCAAATCAAAGAAAGATTGAAAACACAGGTGTGTAGTGGCAAAATAACAAGGAAATATAATTTTGGAATGATAGACTTTAAAATGTAAACAAATCCCCACATCCCAAGTTCATAGAATTATAGAATCCTGGAACAGTTTGGGCTGGAAGGGACCTTAATGATCTTGTCCCACCCCTCTGCCAAACCTTCTCATAAATGTTCCAATCAGCCAAACCTTCTGAGGCAGTAGCAAGCTCTCAGAATCCACACAATGCTGCAACTTGACATTATTATATATTCAAATAATTTTATTAAGCACAGTGTGGGAAGCTTGGCTGTTTTTCAAAATATCTGCATCCGAAATAAGTCCATACACCTATAAAAATAGCAGTTCCAGACAGACTCCAGATCAGAGTGTTATTCACAACATCAGACTTGTGATCAATAGCTGGGAGAGTGTTGCCAGAAATAGTCCTGCCCTGGGAAACGCTTCCTGCTGCCTCAGAACAGGTTGTGCTCCTGTCCTTCTGCAGTTTCTCCTGGATTCATCTCCAAGTACACAGAGAAGCAGGAGAGCTGCCTGACTCTTGTGTAGCCATGCTGTGAATCAGGCCAGAAGCACCAAAATCACCAACACCCAGCACCCCGCTGTGTATTTTTAACCGGGCTGAATTCCTCATCCCGCTCCCCCCACTTGCACAAGAATTCACACAGCCTCTTGATGAACCGGATGGGAAATCGATCCAGCTGGAGAAGCAAAAATCCACATCCCATTCCAACAAAAAAAAGGCTCTCCCAGCCAGATTGCTGCTCAGTCTGTGCTGTGTGCAGACAGGACAAAGTGCTGAGTTCTGCCTGAAGCAACCCAGCCTGGGAATGCGAGACAGTCTGAAGCTCCACCTGGAAACAATTTTCCCTCCATCCCTTTTTCCCTCTCTCTTTCTCTGCAGCGTGCCTTGGTTTCCCTGTGCAGCACCACAAACGGCTTCACAAGCACGGAGCAGGGATCACTCCTGTGCCCAGGGCTGGGGAGAGCTGGGGCTGCTGCCAAGGAAAAGTCTTTGCAGCTGGGGCCAACTAATCAGGTAAATGCTTTCAGTCTGCCCAGGCCAAGCCGTGTCCTTTGCTATTCTCCAAATATTTATGTCTTTGTGAAACACATAAACATTTCAACAGAGGTCTCTTATTCCTAGCATTTCATGTGAAGTTGTTGTTTCCACACTCCTAAACCCCCTTCAATATGACTAATTCACACTGGGGGAGTTCCTGACTTGCCTCACCAGAGTCACGGAGCCCCAGAATCCAATCCAGAGATCCTAAGCCCCAGAATCCAATCCCCAGATCCACATCCAGGCAGGGGAGGGATGGGAAGTGGTGACAGAAACCTCTGCACTGTTGTGTGTTCCCCACCTGCAGTTCCCTGCCTTCCTTATTACCCTTTTTCCTTCCTTTTTTCCCTCCTTCCCCCTTCAAAAATCATTTGCCTCTGAACCTTCCAAAAGGAACAAAAACACAGGAGAAGTTGGGGAAGTTCCTGTAAATCAGCTGGTGAATGTAAATTTAGTCATTCACTTCATGTAAATTCAGCTGGTAAATGGCAGTTTGGTGTTTCCTCTACTATTTACTAAGAATTTACACACTTAGTAAATCTCATCTTAAAACTCTGAGCTCCCTGCTGATCTACACCAGCAAACACATAAGAATCTTCCCAGTTAGGATGAGCAATTGAGGAGCTGAATTATTCAGCACTGTGTGGTCTGTGGCAGCAGGGAGATAAAATTCCCAAGTGTTTGTTACTTCATTTACTTTCTGCAAAAAGCCTTCCCTTGGTAATTTTAGAGCTCCGAGCATGGCAGCACATAGCAAGTTCCAGCTAAATAGCACTCCCCAAAAGTTTGCTGTTTCCTTAATGTTCATGAATATTTCAGGAATCCTGCTGAGAGGTTTCGGTGCATTCCAGGACAATGATTCCAGGTTTCTCTTTTGCCTGGAGAGGAAATGTGGCTTGACTGTGCCATATTCTGCATTACTCTTTTAGCCAGGATTTATTGCTCTTACAGAATCAGATCCCCTGAAAATATAGGAAAATATAATCCTTGACATGAGATGGGCACAATTTTTGGCTGTTGTGAGAGCAGAGTTTTCTGTAGAAATTCATTCATTCCCTTAAACCATGAGCAGTGCTGGAGCTAAGGAATAGGGTTTGCTTTTTTCACCCTTTCAGCTCATTGTATTCCATTGCTTGAACTGGTAAAAACACTTGGATAAAAATTTGAAGTCACAGCAACACATAAGATCAGCAAATCAGTCTTTTTCAGCTGAAATTTGATTTATTGTATAGAAAGAGTGATTTGCATCAGCATGTGGTATAATTTGGGAAATATTCACTTAATTGTGGTGCAAGTTAATTTAAGTATCTAAATGTATTGTTTAAATTATTTTCTTTTGCTTATATTGATGCATTTTTAATATACCATAAGACTTCTTAAAAATAATAGTGTGTTTAACAAATACATTTGCAGGTCTGTGTTCTCAGAAGGCTGAATGAGCACTTAAATAACATAAAAAATCCATGTCAGGGTTTACAACATGTGCTTACCCTGAGTGCTTTGCCTTTAAATAAATGCTGACAGCAAACCAAGGAAATTATTCAAATTTTAAAACCCAGAATGTGAGAGAAGCCAATAATGAAAACTATCTGGGTCATTTCCTCCTGCAGTTAGAGCAGAGAGCTCACAGAATCTGAGCTCTGGTGAGTCCCCACATGGGAGTGACAGGAAGCGGCCTTACAGCTGCTGTGGGTGCGTTTGCACCAAAACCATGGAATTTTCAGGTGGGAAAAGACCCCTAAAAAGGGAGCTGGGAGTTGAGTGCAGTGGGAGCAGTGAGGCTGAGGGCTCAGCAATCACCCAAACTGCTGGGTAAGAATGGGAATGAATCCCTGCCTGGAGGTTGGACACCACAGATTATTGCCCCTGAATTGGCCCTTTGCCTTATTCACCGCTTCAGACTGAGTAAAACCAGGATGGCCAGATCCTCAAATACAGAGTCCTTTTGCCACTCAGTGTTTGTGTCACAGCTCAGTGAAATGGTGCTGGAACAGTCACAGAGGCAGCAATTCACTGCTCCAGTTCCAAGGCATTTCCCTGCCCAGGGAGCTCAGGAACTCCTAATTACAGGTGGATTAATCTGTGCCAGCCGCCAGCTGCACTCTGCTGCCAGGGATCCCCCCTCGAGGTTTGGGATCTGCCTGTGCCTCCTGGCCAGCTCCACGCATCTGATGCAGTGTGGAATCAGTGAATTCAGTGACTGTGCTGGCTGGGGGACGGGGACAGGAGGAGCAGGAGCTTCCCGGACTGGGATGTGTCTCCAGGGATGGAAACCTGCAAGGAGCACAGCTCACAGCAGTAACTGCTTTAGCCACCCCACCTCAAATCAGCTGCTCTTGGAGTACAAGCCTACACTTGGGCTCAGATGGAAAAGAAGTCTAATGAGAAAAAACCATTTTTATTTCTAATTTTTCTCCTGTTTAATGCACACACTTTCATTCAAGAAGACAAAACCGCTGACTTGCTAATTTTAATTCAGTCCCCAGTCTGTGGGGCAGCTTGCCTTGATTACATTGCACTAAATTACTCATCCTGGACACATCCTTCTCTTTATTTTCTCCTCCAAGAGCCAAAATATGATATTGCTTGGCAAGAGGAATGTGTATCTAAAATGTCAAATTACAGCTCGTAACTATTACGGGGTAGTTTTGGCCATAGCCCTCTGTGACTGTTCCAAAACAGATTTCTCTTTCTAGGAGATCCTAAAACCTAACCCATGCTTTATATTTGGGTTTAGGTGGCATTTGGGGCATGTATTGCTTTGGTTGAACTTGAAATTTTTAATTTCTCCAGACTTCCAAGGCTTCAGATTGCATGAACTGATAACTCTGTGTGTACACATCAAGAACTGCAGATCATTTCTCACCACCTATAAAATGCACATTATCTATCGTAACAGAAGAATAAAATGATAAAGCAGGTTCATATTGGTCAACTCTTCATCTGAAGACAGTGCTGGAACTTGATTAAATCCCTGCCATTAAGTCACTGATATCAGCCTTCACTGAAATTTAATTGCAGCTCGTTATTCGGTGTTATAATTCTAAACCAGGTGCCACCAGCACAAACACTCAGCCCCCTGGAGTTCACTTCTCCTGGGAATATGAAGAAATGGCTTTGTTTTAATTTATTTATTTTTTTAAATTTAGCATCTGCTAGTTTTGTCTTCAGTGCTTAATTTGGAATGGATTGGATTAATGGAAATATAGAAGCTTGATAAAGAAATGGAATTCAGCCTTTGTATTCTGAATGTGGATAGGAGTGATTGGACCATGAAGATTTTGCTATAAACAGTTGTGCAATTCAGGTTTTACTTTTGCTAACCTTGCTGTGCTAAGACAGGATGCTGGACATCATTTTACATAACAAAATGCCTGTATCTGTTAGCAATACAACTTTCTTTGCTTGCTTTTGAGGAGGTCACACTCCAGGGAAAGGCAGATTCCAGCCTGGATGGATGCCTGAAGCCATCCTGATGTTCCATGCTCCTGCCTGTGGTGCCTGCTGGGAGACCTGGCTTTTTGTAAACTGATTTTGTGGAGGTGAGAGGGACTCATGGGTGGAGGGGGGAGTGTCAGGAGTGGTTTTGATGAGACAAAACTAACGGGCCTCCAGATGATTGCTCAATCAAGCTGAAGGATTCAAGCAGAGCTGCTCTTACTGCCAGATGATCATTATGGAAGAGGTTTGGATGGAAGAACTTGGGAATTTAGTGATAGAGTAATGATGAATCCTCCCTAGACTTGTCAGATATCCCATTGCAGGAACTCTGCCTGTTGATGATTGAAAAAGACATCTTGGCAGACTCAAATCAAAGACTTCCACAGCTTTGGAGGGCTTGAGCCTTTTAACCACATGGTAATTATAAAGACTATAAATAACACTTAAAAATCCAGTTCAAACAGTCCTCAATAAATTATTTTAATGTGCTGTTATTGGCCCCCTCCTTCAGGATATCACAAGTCTGCACTGTCAGTCTGACAGGCTGAAATGTGCTCTGTCAAATCAACAGCTCAGCTGTCTTACAGACTGAGGGAAGCCTAGATCCACTGTTTGTAGATGTGGCATTTGGGGACATGGGGCAGTGCTGGGGGAGCAGCTGGACTCGATGGTCCCAGAGATTTTCCAGCCTAAACCATTCTGTGATTCCATTGAAGCTTCACCCAGTGTGAGGAAAGCTTTGTCACCTGAAAGGATATTAGGGAAGAGCCACCAGCAGAGTTGTCTGGGACTGTTCTCTCCATGTTTTTCAGATGAAAATGACTCCATGAACTCATGAATTGTGGCTTTTCTTGCCCAGTCCCTTGCTGAGGGAGGCCAGGACAGCTGAGTGGAGACAGTGGCTCTGAAGGACCTAAGCTGGGCAGTGTCACCCAGCCAGTGCTGCTCTGGCGCTCACAGCTTGGACTCAGTGGTCTTGGAGGTATTTTCCAGCCTCAATTAATCTGTGATTCTGTGAAATATTAAGCCTAACTCTGAGTTTCCAGATGTAGGAACAGTGGCAAAATTCAGCTTTCCTCCTTCCTAATCAGTGATAAATGTTTGCCTTGGAAATCACTCCAGCTGTTTACACTCTGGAGTGGGGCTGCTTCAGCAGGAGCACTGCAGACCTGTGGATTTTCTTCCTACTCCCAGCTGCAGTGGACATGACCAGGTGTAAATCTCTGTCTGCTCACCAGTCTCAACCCCCACATGCTGGTTTTGATGTGTGTCACATCTGAGTATCTTTACAAACCACGGAAAAGGGTTTCTTAACAAACAGAAAACGTTCCCCACTCTCTGTGTGCTGGAAATGACATCAAACACCCTTTTCCTGTACAGTGAGAAAATGTTCCATGTTATCAGTATCTGTGGGAGAACAGAACTAAGAATTTACCTTTCAAAGCAGTTCATACTTTCAATCATCCTTAAACTGCTCATTATTTACTACCAGGAGCATCTTTGTAATGTTTTAGGTGTACCCCAAAACAAACAAGGACCTGCATCAAGTAATACCAATATCCATGCTGAACACAGAGCTCACAGCCCCAAAACTTAGGAGTGTGTGGAAACCCTGCTGGGCCCTTACTACACCTTCGGGCAGCAAAATCCCTTTGAAAATCTGGTCTTTAGGCCCAACCCTGCCAAGAGTTCTCTGTGGAAAGCTCCTCCTCCTGCCTGGGGCTGACCCTGGCACAGCTCTCACAAAGTCTCAGCTTTCCAAACAGCCTAAAGCAGGCAGGGAAAAATCATGTAAGGAGTGGCAAACAGATGAGTTCCCTGATGATTGATGTCTTTCAGAGACAGGAATTCTGATTTGTGAACAGCTGGAAAGCCCTGCTGGCTCCTCTCTGGTGCCAGTCTGTGTGTGGTCACTTTGGCATGTGCTCCATATGCCCTTTGGACACGTGTCAAAAGTCACATGTCATTAATTTCTCCAAACTTCGCAGTATTAAAGGTGTAGGAAGGTCGTAGAAATGGAAAGTGCCTTATAAATGTGAAGAATTGTTTCCTGTGGTTTAGTTATTTAACTTTTTTCAATCCAGATTTTTTTCCTGATGGCAGGATTTGAGCTCTACCTCTGAGATTTTTGTCTCAGAAATAAATGGCTTGGAACAAAAGGGACTTTTAACAGGAGATTGCACCGTGCACCTTCTGTAGAGTCATTAAAGGCAGATTGGATTTAGTGGCACTCCTGGCTCCAAAGATGCTGCCCAGAGCAGCTGCCCCATGATCCCTGGCAGTGTCCAAGGCCAGGTTGGACAGGGCTTGGAGCAGCCTGGGATCATGGAAGGTGGAAGGGGGTGGCACTGGATGGGATTTAAGGTCCCTTCCAAACCAAACCATTCCAGGATTCTGTTTGGTCACACAGGTCCCTGCATTTGGATAAACAGAACCTCAAAGAGTGGCTGGGACTGGTCTGACTCTCCTTGTCAGCAGTGCTTACAGGCTGTGAGGGAACAAACACAATTCCAAGGCTTGATCCATCCCCAACAGAGAAAAGAGCAAAAATCATCACTCAGAATCAACACTGTGTCAGACAGACATCCAAAAAATTATTATTAGATATTTCAAAAGAAGCCTTTTTAACAGCAATTGTTCTATGTGGGATTTTTTCTTTTTTTAATTTCAGTATAAAGTATTTGGTATTTGGAGTCTTTAATAGTGTTGGCAAAAAGCCATTAAGAGGCTTTGATTTTTGGAAGCAAATCCATGTGACTGATCCGAGTGGGATCATAATGGCTACAAGGACCCGTCCATTAAGAGCTATTTTTAACAGTGAAGTCAGAGCTGGAATGTGAAAGTAAAGCTAAGACTAAACTAAAAAAAGGTTAAACTTGCAATATTCTTAAAGATTAAACTGTCCTGCAGTTACAAAATAGCTAAAGTTATTCCTGGTGCCTATATCCCAACATATATCATGCCAAGTTATATTGTTCCTAAGGATCTACCAACAAAACCCCGAGTACAGACAGTGCTCCTACATTGAATGGTCAAGGTGTCTTGGAGTCTTTCCCAACTTTCTTCCTATTGCTTTTTGCTTCAGCTCATCACTGGTTTGTGCTTCTACATCTTTGACCCGTCTTTCATTTTGTTCCTGTCTGTATTTTCATTATCAGTTGTTTCCTTTCATGGCTTATTTGTCCTCAAGTGTTTCTGGCAACTCCCCATCTAGTTTCAGCTGTACAGGATGATGTTCTGCATCCATCATTCCAGGGTAACAGGGGAACAGAGCATGAATCCTTGAGGTATCCAGTAAATAAACACCAGAGACAGAATCCCAGCCTGGTTTGGCTTGGGAGGGACCTTAAAGCCCATCCCATCCCACCCCTGCCATGGCAGGGACACCTCCCACTGTCCCAGGCTGCTCCCAGCCCCAAGGTCCAGCCTGGCCTTGGACACTGCCAGGGATCCAGGGGCAGCCGCAGCTGCTCTGGGCACCCTGTGCCAGGGCCTGCCCACCCTCACTGTAAAAGTCTGCCTAATTCCTGATCTAAATCTCTCCTCCTTCAGTTTAAAACTATTTTCCCTTGTCCTGCTGCTAAAAGGTGATTGCAGGGGGTGATGAGCTCATTCTGGGTCATGCAAAGGACCGTTCGAGCAGACAGAGCTTGGAGCAGGAGGCCAGCAGCTTCCTGAGGGTGGGATGGGTACACAGCATCCTCCTCTGGGAAAGGGAGATAGATGGAGGGGAGCAAAACTGGGAAAACTGCTCAGCGTGAATGAATGTGATGAATTAAACTTGTGCTGATGGAAGAACAAAGCATTGCCCAGAGCCATGGGGATGGGAGAGCAGTGGGGAAAATGTGATGGTGAGTTTAGGCTGGAGAGGAGAACGCTCCGGGAAGACCTCAGAGCCTCTTCCAGAGGCTAAAGGGGCTCCAGGAGAGCTGGAGAGGGACTGGGGACAAGGCATGGGGGGACAGGACACAGGGAATGGCTTTAAGCTGGAAAAGGGTAGATTTAGACGGGATATTGGGACGGAATTGTTCCCTGGGAGGGTGGGCAGGCCCTGGCACAGGGTGCCCAGAGCAGCTGTGGCTGCCCCTGGATCCCTGTAAGTTTCCAAGGCCAGGTTGGAGCAGCCTGGGACGGTGGAAGGTGTCCTCGCCGCGGCAGGGGCGGGCCGGGCCGATCCCCGGGCCGGTGCCGGGCCGATCCCCGGGCCGGTGCCGGGCTGCGGTGTGCGCACGGCGGTGCCAATCGCGATCCCGATCCCGCTGCCGCTCCCGCTGCCGGCGCGGCCCGGGCGGGGCGCGGGGAGGGGCGGCGGTCACGTGTGGCTGCCCGGTTAAAGCGGCCGCGGGCGGCGGGAGCGGCACAATCACGGCTGGGGCGGCGAGCGGGGCCCGCCCGCTGCCCGCGGCCCCCGCTCCGTCCGCAGCGCCCCGGCCCGCGCAGCCCCGCCAGCATGGCCGGGGCCATCATCGAGAACATGAGCACCCGCAAGCTCTGCATCGTCGGGGGCATCCTGCTCGTGTTCCAAGTCATCGCCTTCCTGGTGGGAGGGCTCATCGGTGAGTGCCGGGGGCCGCTTGCCTTCCTCCTCCTCCTCCTCCTCCTCCTCCTCCCGCTGCTGCCCGCTTGTTCAGTGCTGGTTACAGTATCGCTGACTCGCTCCCATGATCTCATTACCCGCTTTTGTAGCCAAGTGATCCCGGCTCCGGGCCCTTTGTGCCCGTCCCGCGGCTGCTGCGGGGGGAGCCGGCCAAGGAAAAGTTTTTGTGTTGCTTTCTCTTTTTTTTTTTTTTTTTTTTTTTTTTTGGCCTGGTTTCAGCCTGGACTTAAAGAAAGAGGGAAGTGGGAAAGCTTCAGTATGGCGACGGATCGCGCAGGGAGCCTCGCGTTTCAAAGTTGGCTTAGAAAATAATAATAATTTATTTTTTTAAAAGGATTTTTCCTCCCTTCTTGGCGCTGCACCTCCCCGTGCCTCGGCCGCGGGAGCAAACCTCGCCCCTTGCCAGAATGAGAACAAAAAAAAAAATATTAATAAAAAATCTAGGGGAAAAAAAGAAAAGAAAAAGGGGAATGACTGGTGGGAGAGGGGGTCCCGGCTCTGAGGTTTTTTGGGGGACTCGCCCTTTGTCCGGGCTCGTTTCTGCGGGGGACCTCCCCACTCCCTCCCGATCCCGTTCCAGGAGGGATCGCCGCTCTTCCCTTCCTCCTCCCGGCCTCTCTCAGGACGGACCCCTTCCCTTCCACATCCCGATCCTCTTCCAAGAGGAGCCCCCTCCCTTCCACCTCCCGCTCCTGCTCCAGGAGGGACCCCCCATTCCCGATCCTCTTCCAGGAGAAGCTCAAATCCGCGTGGGCTTGGCCTGGGTTTTCCTGCCCGTGGAAAACCCTCGTGGCTGCGAGCGGGGGATTAAATCCCCTTCCCCGACACCCCTCGGCTCTGGGCCCCCCCGGCTCCGCACGCTGAGCTCCGCACCGGGCACTTTAAAGCCCAGATTTTGTTTATTTATCCCTGAGCATTCCCAAAGGCAGGGATATGGGAACTGGGACACAGCCCTGCGGCGGGGGCTGCCTCCGGCGAGGGGAGTTTTCCCTGCGGGATGGAAGGAGGAAGATGGAGGAGAGTGAGTTTGGGGCAGTCCTGGGGTTTTTTTAATTTTTTTTTTTTTTTTTTTTTTTTTTTTTTTTTTTTTTTTTTTTTTACTAGAAAGCAGCTGAGTTCTGCGCCGGCTCCTTGGAATGATGGGTTTTCATTTCCAGGGTGGGAATGTTGCCCTTTTGTCCGGGAAGGACTGTCCAGCCCTGCGGGGGCATCCCTCATCCCTAGGGCAGGGCCGGCTCCCCCGGGGTCCATCCCCTTCCTCCCGGGCAGGGTCCGTGCCGAGCTCTTGGGGTTTTCAGGAAGAATCGGGGTCAACATCACTCTGAAACTTTGTTGCACTTCGTTGGGAGAATAAAGTTGGAATGCTCTCCCTGTTTGAGAGGGATTGAAGGAATAGCTCTCACCCTTCCTCAGGAAGCAAATTCCGTGTCCCTGGTGCCCATTGGTGCTTTGCCTTTGTGAACCCTCTAATTACCAGCTTCTAATAACCATAAAATTCCATTAAACATAATTGTGGAAAGCTTCCTCACCTCCATCACAAGGGATTCACTGGCACATCTTGACTAAAACCCAGTTTTACTGCTCTTGCAGGCCTGAAACCACACAAAGTTTATCAGGATTAGCTTTCTTCCTTCCTTTTTTTTTCTCTTTAAGAGCTGGTTCGAGAGCAGGTTACTGAACCTGCCGCTGATTCCTGAGATAAAATGTCTTGGCCTGTGCTATGCAGAGAAGCCAGACTTTATCTTAAAAGGGTTTTTCTAGCAGTTTCTTGCTACTAAGTTTAAATAGTTGCTTGTTCCAAAGGCTGGTGTGCTCAGAAAGCCCCGCTTGTGCTGGCATCTGGGGACAGATGTGACAAACAGATGCTTATGGTTGGCTTTACAGGGGAAAGACAAATGTTTCTGTTCAGTTTTGTAGGGATTCAGAGATTAAAGAACTCAAATTCTGTTGGTTCAGTTTTCCAGCTGGTTTATGCCCTGCTTTCTTGGCTGCTGCTGCTGGGCATCCACGATGGGTCTCCCAGGTGGGGCTGGAAAGCTGCATGGACAGGTTGGATGGGCTGGGGCCAGCAGGGACAGGGATTTGGGGCTGAGTTCAATGCCATGCACAAGCTCAGTCACTCCAAACTGCTGGAATTCCTGCGCAAGCTCAGTCACTCCAAACTGCTGGAGTAAATGCATCTTCTGTCTGTGGTCAAGTCCTAGGGGGTGTTGCCCCAAAAGTTCTTTAATTCCTAGAAATCCCCACTTCTGATCTTCCCTCAGATCAAACTGCTCTAATCGATCATCCAAACAGGTTTTTCCTCTGTACCATTCACCCCTTCTGATGCATTTAAGGAGTCTAGAGGCTCCTCCCTGAGCCAGCAGCTCCCAGCCAGCCCTCCTGGGAGCTGGAAATCCAGGGATATTTGGTGCTCGTGAAACACTAAGTTCCGTGTGTAACCTAGGTGTGGTCCCCAACATCTGGCAGGGTGACACACAGCCTGGGAGGCTAGGCAGCTCTTCCCAGGACCCTGCCTTGTTTTGGGCTCCCTGTATCCCTGGAAACTCTGATCCAGGGGCTTGGGACCGACCCCTTTAGTTGTTCCCAAGCACGTGGTGTTTCCTGCAAGGAATCCCCTCGTGGTGGGCAGTGGGTCGGTGGCCGGCGTTCCGAAGGGACCGGAGCCGTGCTGGGAGCGCTCCCAGTGCCACCCCACAGCTGCTCCCAAGGGTGACACCAGGTGGGGTGGGAGCAGAGGTGGCACTGACACAGTGGCCCTGCTCTGGTTTGATGCAGCACACCCAACAGACACCAAAATCCAGTTATTTTGGTGTGCCCAGGTCTAGACAACCCAAAATACGTACACGAGTGGGACAGGGCTGCAAAGCCAAGCCAGCCTTTCCCCTCGCAGGCACTTAGGTCATGTTTCAAAACAATGACTAAGTGCTCTATTTTAACAGATCCCTCGTGCCAGTCCAAAATACCCAAATGCAGCAGTTGGTACCTGATACAACCACCACAGAGCTGATTTTCCTCACATCAGGGGGTTTCTGCCACTGCTGGTTCCCAGCTCGTTTTCAGGCAGTCAGTGTGTGATGCCAGAGTTTTAATGCATTTCCACATTTCCAACAGCTCTTTTATTTAGCAGCGGGAACCTTATCAGCTCTCAGGTGGGATTTGCTCAGAGCTGGCTGTTGGCAAAACATGAGATGCATATGGATGGGAGACATTCCCAGGGCAGGAGAGGGTAGCCAGGTGGGGGTCAGGCTCTGCTCCCAGGGAACGAGGGACAGGATGAGGGGAAACAGCCTCAAGCTGTGCCAGGGGAGTTTTAGGCTGAATATTTGGGAAAATTTCTTCATGGAAAAGGTTGTCCAGTGCTGGTGCAGGCTCTCCAGGGCAGAGGTGGAGTCCCCATGCCTGGAGGGAGCTTTGCAAATCTCAAAAGGGAGAAAACACCCCAAAAGAGAATTTTATTGAGCTGTTTCTTTGTTGTGCTATGGTAATGAACTGTTGGTTCCAGAAAGTGGGGCTGTCACTACTTCAGACCCCATGGAATTCACGGTGTCTGCTCCCTTCGTGGAAAACATCTTGTTTAAAGGTCACGCTTCTGGGCTGTGTGTGATGTGTTCAGTTGGGATGCAGCAGTGGGAGACAGAACATGATCCGTAAAATTAGTCCTAATGCAGCCTTGTCTCCACTATCTGCTGTAAATGATGGCATGTGTGTATTACAGGAGAATGGGATCCCCAGGAATGGTTTCTGTTACCGTTTGTGAGGAATGAGGCTGATGATAATTTACAGCCATGCCGGCATTCCCAGGAGCCCTGCCTGCTCTGCCTCCTCTGGATCCAGCGTGGCTGTCCTGGGATGCCACCAGGCTTGTGCAGGCTGGGAGCTGTGAGAGCCCTGGACAAGGCATGAGGACAAACCTCACACCTCCAAACCCTGGCTGCAGCGTTGGGTCCCTCAGGACAAGAGAGACCCTGCGGGGCTGGAGCGTGTCCAGGGCAGGGAAAGGGGCTGGGAAAGGGGCTGGAGCCCCAGGAGAGGCTGAGGGAGCTGGGAAGGGGCTGGAGCCCCAGGAGAGGCTGAGGGAGCTGGGAAGGGGCTCAGGCTGGAGCAAAGGAGGCTCAGGGGGGACCTTGTGGCTCTGCACAAGTCCCTGACAGGAGGGGGCAGCCGGGGGGGTCGGGCTCTGCTGGCAGGGAACAGGGACAGGAGGAGAGGGAACGGCCTCAGGCTGGGCTGGGGAGGCTCAGGGTGGATATTGGGGAAATTCCTTCCTGGAAAGGGCTGTCCGGCCCTGGCACAGCTGCCCAGGGCAGGGGTGAGTCCCCATCCCTGGAGGGATTTAAAAGCCCCTGGGGACATGGTCAGGGTGGCCTTGGCAGTGCTGGGAACAGTTTGATTCGCTGGCCTAAGAGGGCTTTTCCACCCTAAACAATTCCATGATTCCCACAGCTGGACCAGCTGCAGCATCCATCTGGCTGTGCCTGTTACTGGGAATTTTGACTGGGATGTTCCAGTGGAGGTCACCACAACTGCTCCAGGCCAAAGCTGAGCTGGGACACACCGGTGTCATCTCCCGACAGCTGCTGGGGTGGAAGTTGTGTGTATGGAATCTGACTGGATTTATGTGGGTTTGATGCCTCTTGGTTGTTTTGAAAGCAAAGCTTTTGATTACAAATTACCTTCCCCTCTGGGAAGCTGTTGGTGTCTCTTTATAGTTACCTTTGCATCCTGAAATTTTTGTACATATAAAGTATTTTTTAAAGGAAGATAACCCCACATGTCTGTGCAGCAACATCCCAGCTTCAAAAACTTCTCAGAAGGGAATTTTCATTGACTTACTTTATGTGAGTTACTTTAAAGGTCCTTTCCCAACTCAAACTTCTGTGATTCTAAGGATGCCTTGTCCCAGATCATAGATTCTTGGTTCAGACAAGCCCAGGGAATGCAGGAGAACTCTCTGTGTTGCAGGCAAATCCAGAGCAGGTTCACACGCAGGGAAATGCTGGGAGTCCAGTGCCCACCCGTACACTTTACAAATTTAACTGATTGGAAAAGTGGAGGGATTTATTTAGCACATGAGTCCTCTGGGCTGAGAGGATGGATTTAGGGAGGTGCAGGTTCACTGCTCCCTTCCCTGGTTTAGGCTGGAAAAAACAGAATTGTTGTGACTGGAGGAGCTCAAACTTCCTTGTGTGTCTGGCCCGGAGAGATAATGAGTCATGTGTGGCCATGGCTGAGCAGCTCTCCACAATCCCAGCTCATTATCTAAATGTCTGATTTGGCTCCTGAGCCGCGAGTTTCCAGGATTTCATTTTCTTTCCTGGGATTTCATTACCTTCCTCGGGCTGAGCTGATCTTTTGACAGGGGAGGCGCTCGGATTTCCAAGGTATGGATAGGAAAGAGTGTTTCAGGCTGGGGACAAAGAACATTTTTGTGTGCCTGACTTCCTTTCATCCAGGGCCTCTCCAGGAGCTGGTCGGTGCTCCGTGGCCATGAATGCCAATGGATCCTCTGTATAGACACATTCCTGCAGGGCTGCAGCCTTGGCAGAGGCGCTGGGAGCCGAGGAGAAGCAGACACGAAAGGTCATGTCTGTTTAGTTTAGGTCTGCTCAATTCTTCTTTTGAAGAGCTGTAACTGTAGCTGAATGGGCAAAAGTGCCAGAAATTGAGAGTTCCCAGGCAGGAATGTCAGTGCTGGGGCCTGAGGAGCTGGGAATCCTCTGAGGTGCTGGGTTTTTCTCTTTTCACAGCTGCATCGCTTCCAAATGCAAACTTGGGAGAGCTCAGGTGACAAGTTCAGTCCTCCTGCTGCTCCCCTGTTCTGTCGATTTAAATGTGACCTGAGCACTTCCCAAGCAGTGGTCCTGCTGCCTCCCTGCCCTTTGTGAGGGAAAGCCATTACACAGGAAGCCTTTTCCTTGGTAAATAACACTTACGGCCTTTGAAGTCAGGCTGTAACTCCCTGATAGCCTGGGAAAGCCTTTGAAGGGCTCAAGGTGTCCAGTGGGGAAGGGCCTGGACCAGCCCATTCACATGGAGATGAAATTCCTCACATATCTGAGCACGGGCAGTTTCCAAGGTATCTTATCTTGGGGAGTGTCAGGCTCAGGAGAAAAGCTGCTGGATAACAACAGCTTCTCCTGCTCTTTCGGATCTGTGTGCAGGGATTTCATACCTTGGCTGGGCGTTGCAGGAAATGCATCTCATCCCATTGGAAAACTGACTTGGAAGAAGATCAGGCTCTGTGTGGCAATCAGTAAAGCTGTTCTACCTCTTTTTTTTTTTTTTTTTTTTTTTTCTTTCTTTCTTTCTTCTTTTAAATAAAACATTTTTGAATATCCATTGCTGCATTTAGGGAGCTCTGCTCGTGCTCACCTCATTTGCATTCGTTGCTGCTGTTGAATATGGATGTGAATTATGGAGATCATTCATTTAGTTCTCCCAGCAAGTTGTGCCTCATAAGATTTCCCTGCTTTGTGACTTGCCTGGGGCTGAGGGAATAATTCTTTATCTCTGTTCCCCAGGAGCCCTTTGGCTGCTTATCAGGGAGCTGGGAATCCCCTGTTCCCTCAGTTCTAAGGGCTCTGGGCACGGCTGCTCCTGCAGCTCCTTGGAAACTGATTTATCGGGAAAAACCTCCAGTTTGTGCTGCTTTCAAGAGGCTTTGCTGGTAGCAAGGTTGCAAAAGTAACACTGGAGAACAAACCTCGAGGAAAAACACAACCCTTGGGATGTGAGAGTGCCCAGGAATATGTGACTGGGTGGTTGTAGAGTCACAGAATCCCAGCATGGTTTGGGTTGGATGGACCTGAAATCCCATCTTATCCCACCCCTGCCATGGGCAGGGACACTTCCACTATCCCAAGCTGCTCCCAGCTCCGTCCAGCCTGGCCATGGACACTTCCAGGGATCCAGGGGCAGCCACAATATTTCTGTTCTGATCCAACAAGCTTGGGTTTGATGGTTTGGACAGGCTCACTTTAATGGTCTGAAACAAAAAAGAGAAACCTGTAGTACTGAAAAAAATATCTTGGAGATGACAGAAATATGGGGCTTTAAAGGATTTTGGTCTGGATAAAGCTTGAAGTCAAATATAAGAAAGAAAAACGTTTCCCAAGGGGGAGTGGGCTTCCCGTAGGCAGTGGGCTTCTTTAAATATAGTTATTCTGTGTATAAAAGCTGCTGCAATGTTCCAAAAAGCTTTGTGAAATAAGAACTATGAAAGAAACAGTAATTAAAAGGCTCTGTGTCACTCAAATATATTAAACTGGTGGCATCGAGGTCAGGGAAGAAGGAGGCAGAAAAGAAAAATCCATGCTGCAATAAAGACATATTTATAATCCTGAGTGTATATACGGTGTTATTCAGGTTCTGGCTGTTCCAGTTGGAAAAGCTGGGTCTGTCCATGATAAATTAGCTTGTTTATTCCTACCCTGCAGTCGCTTAGGGTAATGAAGCAGAAGCCCTTTGTGTGTGCTCGCTGGGAAGTGCTGGCTGGCTCCGAAGGGGGTAATTGAGTAGAAAAGCAGAATGCTCCCGGTGCCGGGAGAAGTTAAATCCCCCCGAGGTCAGGGGGATTCAGGCTTTAATCAATGTGGACACAATGCAATTGAGAGTTTCCAAAGGGCTTGTTTATGGTGCTGGAGCAAGGGTCGGTGGTTAATGGGAGTGCTGGAGGTGCTGGGATGAGAAGGTGCAGGATGTGTTTCCCAAGGTGCGGGCTGGTGGAGGACTCAGAGGGGATGGAAATCCTGGAACTTGTGTGCAGGAGGAAGGAGGTGATTGAGGCTTCATCACAGAAGCTTTTTGAAGATCTGCTTAATATATTGAAATTAAAATACTGAGTGATGGTGGCTCTTGCCTGAAACTGGGTGTACATAACATCCCCCCCCCAAAAATGCTAAAAATTGAGTTCACTCGTCTCAGTAATTTTTTTTACCTAAAGATTTAAGTATAAAACCAGAAAAGCAGTGTATTTTTTTTTTTCTTTGAGGACTAGCTCCTGAGTGAAGCCCCTTGAATCTTATTTCCTGCTGCCCTGGTGGGATCAGGCCCTGAGCACCCTGCCCTGACCTCCTGGCTGAATGGAAAGGATGGAATTCCATGCAGGATTGTTTCAGTCAGTGACACATGGCTGAGGTGGCCCTGGCAGTCCATGGGAAGCCCTCCCTGGGCAGTGGTGGCCGCACTGGTGAAGGTGTCCGGCTTTCCAAGTATTTGCTGGCTAAAACCATCACAGGGAGCAGCAGGATCTGCTCTGCCCCTGTAATCTGGGATACACTTGGGATTTCTGCAGTGAGCTGGGCACCTCCAGAGGCCCTGCTGGAGGAGATGCAGAGGCAGAAGGGAAGTTTAGGATAGATATTGGGAAGGAATTGTTCCCTGGGAAGGTGGGGAGGCCCTGACACAGGGTGCCCAGAGCAGCTGGGGCTGCCCCTGGATCCCTGGCAGTGCCCAAGGCCAGGCTGGACAGGACTTGGAGCAGCCTGGGACAGTGGAAGGTGTCCCTGTCCGTGGCAGGGGGTTGGATGAGACAAACTTTAAGGTCATTTTCAACCCAAACCAGTCTGTGATCCTGTGGCAGTGCTGGCAGCTCCAGCACCTCCTGCCCTTGGCATTTGGCACTGCTGGTGTCCAACCCCCTGGCACGAGGGGTCTCTGCCTCGTGGCTGTGCCAGCCCCTGGGGCCAGGACCCCTTCCTGGGTGCTCCTGCCTGAGCTGGCTCCCAGAGAGCTGCACTCCAAGTGGCTTCTGCCAAACCTTCCTCTGGAAGCCCTGCTCCTCTTACTGCAAGTGGTACCTGCATTCCTGCAGTTCTCACGGCAGGAGCAGCCCGGAGCACGAGGCTGATCCAGCGTGTTATGCACACAGAGCTGTTCAATTATTTACAGGCTGACAGAGATCCTGGAATCCATGGAGCTGCTGCATCCCCCAGACTGGGGGTGGTGGGGCTGGGGGCAGCAGGGCTGGGGCAGGGGGGCTGGGAGCAGCGGGGCTGGGAGCAGCCCTTGGCACCACAGCACAGCTCCAATCCCTCGGTGTGAGCTTTGTTTTGCATAGCACTTTGTAATGCTGTTGGCTGACTTGGCTGCAGCTCCACAAAGCATTTTTTTTCCACTTGGTTCAACACTCACTTGGATTTAATGGGCCAGGAGCCAAATCAGTAATGGAAGCCAAGTGCCGACGTTTGTTTGGTGCGCGATTCCCGACGAGGAATATGTATAGTAATTGTCTCATGCTCCTCAAAGCTGTAACTTTGGCAGAGGGGAGGCTGCAGGGAGCATGCCAAGTGTTTAAAATCATAATCAGGCAGTGATGAAAACATGTATTTATGGCTATAATGAGTTGCATCAAAGCAAGAAACATTCGGCTTCTCTGTAGAGGGAACGATGTCTCTTAATTCAGAAATGCCTTCGAAATCACCCAGAATCTGTTGGAGTTAAAGAGCTCAGAGAGCTCGGCTGAAATGCCTGGCTTATTTCACAGCAATATTCCCGATATTTCCTTCCAGCCGCAGTTTTAGCTGTGGTTACTGGGCTCTGCATCGAGGCATGGTGGAGGAATCAATATTTATTGTAGTGTTTTATGCACTATGGGCACGTCATGAGCGTTCTGTAACCCTCGACTTGCAGCTTCATTTGTGTTTGTTTGTTGAATGCTTCGTTTTATTCTACTTTGCTGTTTCTTGCTGCAGTATTTAGGGTGGATATTGGGAAAGGTTCTTCCCCCAGAGGCTGCTGGGCACTGCCCAGGCTCCCCAGGGAATGGGCACGGCCCCGAGGCTGCCGGAGCTCCAGGAGCGTTTGGACAGCGCTGCCAGGGATGCCCAGGGTGGGGGTGCTGGGGGGTCTGGGCAGGGCAGGGGTTGGACTCTGATCCTTGTGCTTCCCTTCCCGCTCAGAACACTCCCTGATTCTGATATCAAGAACTTGTTTGGTTTTGGGGTTGCTTTAACCTCCAAGTGTTGTGTCATTCCCGGGGGACGGCTGTATGCAGCGAGGGTTTGGGATGTGGCAGTGCAACGGATCCACCAAGCACATGTGGGTTGAGATGAATGAATCTGGGAGTACTCATGGAATCCTTTCAGCTGGAAAAGCCCTCTAAAGTCAGGGAGTCCAACCATTAACCCAGCACTGCCATTGCTGATGCCAATCCCTGGAGCCCACCCTTATCCTGGCACCCCTGTGCCTTTGGAGCTGGAAGAAACTCAGTGCTGTGAAAAAATGGAAAAAATGCAGTTTATAAACATTTGGCTTTTGAGTAACTTCCTCCCGCCTGGCGTTGAGTCACCTCTCCCTGCCCGTGGGAAGCTGTGTGGATGTCACCCTGTGCCGAGGTGGCACGCTGGGGAAGGTGCTCCACAGGGTTCCTGGCTGCCATCCCAAACAGCTCCAGAGCTGCTGTGATGATCCTGCTGTGCCCAAATTACAAGGGAGCCAGGGCTGAATCATCTGGGTGTAGCAGTACGGGGCTGGGGGCAGCGGGAGGGTGAAACTCACTCTGGGGTTGTTTTCCTCGTTGGAATGTTGGAAGTTTGTGGGGTGGTGTTATTGCTGCTGGAGGTTTGGGGGGGGGGCTGTGATCTGGAAGGAAAGTCCTGGATTATCTGTCAGAATGAGGGTAGTGACAACATGAAAATCACCTTCTGCAGTCTCATTTCCCATCCCACTCACTGCTCTGGAGGAAACCTTCCTGCCCAAGGAGATGTGTGGCCTTGCATGGTGCAAATCCCCTGGGTAAATCCTGCCCTGCCCTGCTGGACCACGAGGTCTGAGATTAGTTTATCCATCCAGGTTTCTCTGGGCACATGCTTTCTGCGTGGATTTGCTTGAGTGAGCACAGAGGAAGGAAAAGATTTCAGTAAATCAGGATGATTTTGTGTGACTGAGACCGAACCAGCAGATCCCAGCTCTTCAATTAATCCTAATTTGATCCCACTACAAAGTCAGTAATACATCTGTGGATGTAATAAACTTAATTACTTGACTGTGAGATCAAAGAGCTGTGAAGGAGCAGCACTGGGTGCATTTGTTTTAAATCGCCTTCAAAGAGTCGAGTGGGGAGCTGCGAGTTTTGCTGGGGAAACCACTGTATCAGATGTCTGAAGATGCTACAAATGTGGTTCTCTTGCATTCCCAGCTCCCAGCCCCACGACAGCTGTTCCCTACATGTCAGTGAAGTGCATTGATGTGAGGAAGAACCACCACAAAACCAAGTGGCTGATGCCCTGGGGACCCAACCACTGCAAGAAGCTCAAGGACTTCGACGAGGCCGTGAGCCGGCAGATTGAGGCCAACGACATCGTGTTCGCCGTGCACATCCCGCTGCCCAGAAAGGAGATGAGCCCCTGGTTCCAGTTCATGCTCTTCATCATGCAGCTGGACATCGCCTTCAAGATGGACAACGACCTCAGTAAGTGACTGGCACCCCGGAGGTGCTGCCTGGCTCTCATGTCCCAGTGTGCCTCCTCTAAAGGGGTTCTTACCTTGGGCCGTGAGCTGTGTGGGTGCCACGCACAGTGAGGTGGTGCTGGAGCGTGTTCTGAACCTGGGAATTGGTGATCCTGGAATGGTTTGGGTTGGGAGGGACCTCAAAGCCCGTCCTGTTCCTTCCTGCCATGAGCAGGGACACCTTCCACTGTCCCAGGCCCATCCAGCCTGACCATTTGACAGTTCCAGGGATCCAGGGGCAGCCCCAGCTGCTCTGGGCACCCTGTGCCAGGGCCTGCCCACCCTCCCAGGGAACAATTCCTTCCCCATATCTAACTTAAATTTCCCGTCTTTCAGTTTGAAGCTATTATATAAATACTAAATAAATATACAAAAAAACCCCCAAAATGCAAAAAGCCCACCCAAACTCAAAAATAATGCTGCAAAAAAACCTGCGAAACTATGTTGAGAGCAGCAAGGGCAGGACTGCTCTGGCCCTCCCTGGAACAGAAGTTGTCCATGTGTGTGCATGTTTTAAAGTGTTTGGGGAAAATCCCTCTCTAACTATAAGCTACAGTGAATAAACAATTTGCTTTCCAGACTGGTTGAGCTGGGGTGTGTGCAGCTCCTGCCCTGGCTCCAGCCTGGCTGTTGGGCTGGCTCCATGTTCAGGGATCTGTGGAGTGGGATCAGTTCAGGGAGTTAGTCAGGGTTAGGAGCTTTTTTAGCCAGCTTTGTGTCCTTGACGCTCTTCCTGCTCAGCATGGAACTGTTCCTCCAGCTATTTATCCCAGAATCCCAGACTGGTTTGGGTTGGGAAGGACCTCAGAGCTCCAGTGCCACCCCTGCCATGAGCAGGGACACCTTCCACTGTCCCAGGTTGCTCCAAGCCCTGCCCAACCTTGAGCACTTGCAGAGATGGAGCAGGGATTATTTAATGCATTATCATTCAGATAGGTTAGAAATGAGATTGTAGAAAGCTTTCACCTGTGTTCCTATCCCTGTAATTATCTCTGAAATACAGAGAGACAAGTTTTGTGCCTTTATTAAGGTCTCACCTCCTTACACTTGGATAGATGATTGCATTAGGGAAACAGCTCTTTATTCCAGGGATTTTCAAGTTGAACCACCGTGCTGGAGTCAGGAGCTGGCTGAGCACTTGGAGCAGGCTGCTGGAATGCTAAACCAGCTCCTGGCAGTATTTCTGCTGCAAGAGCAGAGCCTGTGCTTCAGTTTTGTGCCCTTCAGAGACTGAGTCCTGCGAAGGTGGGAGGTTTTTTTCAGATCTCAAAGCAGAAAAGCTCATCTTGGGCCACCCCCTGGGTAATAAAAAGAAGGTTTTGGGATTTTCCAACACTTTGTGCCAAGCTGAAGGCAGATGTAAATTAAGTGTGAAATCTTAGGAACTAGTAACACATTTATTGCTTGCTAGATTGTGTTATAACAGCTCTTAAGGAAATAAACAGAAGACTTGTTAAGCTGAACTAATTGCATGTGTGGGTCTGTCCCCTGCTGTTAAATGAAAGGGCCTCATTGATCAGGTGATTGGGATCACCTCCTCTAAAGGGGCAGTGATAAGGATGTGAAATAACCTCATTTCTTCTTTTAAAGCAACAATTCAAGTTTCTTCCCTCTGGGGCTCTGAGCCCTCTAGGCCTCCTCCTGCTGTGGTCGATTCCAGCAGGGGCTGGTCCCAAACCAGGGCCACTCCTGGAGGGCACTGCAGCTGCTGAAGCCTCCGGTCACTGTCCTAAAAACTGTCTTGGAACTACCTCGGATCATCCAGGAAAGCAGCACTGCTGGGAGCTGCACAGGCTTTATCCTCCTGAAGGAGCTGCTGCCTGGGGCACATCCTGCTCTCCTGGCTCCTGCAGCTCCACCCCAGGGTCCCAAGGTGCTGTGCAGGGTCCTGGGCTCTGCCAGTTCCCCTTGGCCTTCACCAGGGATGTTGCTGAGCCACATCAAACTGTCTCCTGCTTTTTCCTCGAAGGCCCTTGGTTGTCCTCTTCCCCTGCAATCCCTAAGCAAGGCCAACGCACAGAGTAAACCTGAGTTTGGTTTTTCCAGGATGCGGCAGCCCTCCTGGGACAGGGAAGCTCAGGGGCAGGGCCAGCCTGGCTGGGCCTGTTGGGAGGTGTCTGTGACTCATGGCTGACTCCTCATCTCCAGAGAGCAGCAGTCAGACCCTGGGTCAGCTCTCCTCATCCAGTCCCGGGTCAGCTCTCCTCATCCAGTCCTGTGTCAGCTCTCCTCATCCAG
>NW_024581108.1:25119809-25134818 GCF_017639235.1 Corvus kubaryi | reverse complement strand
TGTGTCAGCTCTCCTCATCCAGTCCTGTGTCAGCTCTCCTCATCCAGTCCTGTGTCAGCTCTCCTCATCTGCAAGGGTTTTCCTGGGACAGAGGGGAAGGGCAGCCCTGGTAAGGTGCCCTGGAAGAGCCTGGCAGGGGCTGAGCCTCCTGGAATACCCCGTGGGATCTGCACCTTTCGGAGGATCAACCAGCCCTAATCACCTTCACCTTGGGAACTCCCTCTGAACTTCCAGTGGTTTTGAAATACAGATGTTTTTGGAATGTTTTTGGAAAACACAGATGTTTAGAAGCTGAGCTACTTCCCTGTGTTTCTCCTTCCCAGAAAGCTGGGAAAGACTCAGAGTGCTCCTCTGAGGAAGAGGCTATTTCTGTGCTGTCCCTGTCCTTTCTTGATGCATTGTGCACTCAATTATTAAAACCCCTTCCCAGAACTGGGAAAGAAGGGGGCCAGAGGAAGGAGATGGAGTTTCTTTGCAGCTGGAAAGCAACTGTGTACAGTCAGAGGGCTGAGTGCTGCAGCCTCCTTTTCTAATTCATCCAGCCTTGGGCTTTTTGGTAGGTTTTGTAATTTTAGGGAGCTGCTGAAGCATGGAAGTGTAATGGAAATAATTCCAGCATTTCTGCTTGCCTGCCATAGGCTTCTCCCCAGCCAGCTGTGTTAGTGTGCAGCTGGCACAGAGCCCCCTCCTGAAACAACTCTGCTATTTTTAGGCCATTGTAATATGAGTGAAGATATCCTGGGCAAGTATTGTCCTAAAAAGTGGTTCATGGAAAAGATCCTGGGCAGTAAAATGCCAGCGGGAAAAATTACACTGGTGGTGCTTGGAGCACGAGCAGGGAGTCCCTCACTGGGGGGGTCACAGGGCTCAAGGCTGGGAAGCCTCCAGGAGTGTGTCTTGTCCTCATTTGGGCTGGAAGGGGCCTTGAAGCCCATCCCGTTCCACCCCCTGCCATGGCAGGGACACCTCCCACTGTGCCAGGCTAAAAGCCCCAATGTCCAGCCTGGCCTTGGGCACTGCCAGGGATCCAGGGGCAGCCCCAGCTGCTCTGGGCACCCTGTGCCAGGGCCTGCCCACCCTCACAGGGAAGGATTTATCCCTAAGCTCCAATCTGACCCTGCTTCCTCTCAGTTTAAGGCTGTTTAATGCTGTGCAGGAAAAGGGCACCCTCCCCTCCCAAAAAAATTGTCTATTCACAATCTCTGTCTGTGAATAAGGCATGAATATTCATGTGAATAAGGCATGAATCTTCTGAAAATTTGGTTCTCTGTCACTGTCCTTATTTGTTCCTCAGGGACAATGGGAGTTGCTGATGGAAGGCTGACATAGGATGATCATGGAATCATGTAGGTTGGAAAAGACCTTTAAGATGGAGTCCAACCACTAACACAGCTCTGCCATCAGTCTGCTGTGCTGAAATCTATGGATATATGGATATATCTATATTTTATGTTGACAGCCCTGAAAGGTCTTTGCACAAAACTCATTTCCAAGGGGAGGTGTCACCCCAACGGAGAGACTGATGGAATTCCAGAGGGAGCTTCTAATCCACTGGCCTGGAAAGGCACACAGCAGTTCATCTTCTGCCTTCTGGTTTTCATACTCGATGGCAGCAGCAACATTTGGACTGCAAAGACGAAATAACTGAAAGCTGTTTTCCTTGGATTTAATCCCAAGCATTCCAGTTGGTTTTATGGCTTCTGAAATGGAGTTCATAGTTCTTTTTAGCCGGGCCAAGTTCAACCTTATGTTCCCATTTATCTGTTTTGCTGGTCTCCTAAACAGCGGATCTGAGATGGCAAATCCATGTTTCATGGAAACCCAACTCCTGGCAGCTCTGGAAAGGGACTGGATATGGATCTGGATGGTATAGATCACATGCACCAAAAATGCTCAGAAAAATCCTGAAGTGTCCACATCAGATGCACAACCCGGCCACCTCCGAAGGGCGTAAAAATAGAACTCCAAACCACAGATCCCATCCACGCCCCTTCCCATCCGGTGGGATGAGTGTGGCACCACGTATTCCCAACAAAAATATAGCTGAAAAGATGGGTTCTGGAGCCATCTCCCAACACTCCTCCGTGGTGGATGGTTCTGGAGCCATCTCCCAACACTTCTCCATGGTGGATGGTTCTATAGGTTTTCCAGCCTCAGCTCTCAGAGTTTGGTGCCCTACAAAAGGAGGCTGGGCTGTAACATGCACATGCTCATTTTGGAGCGTATTCCTTGTTCAGAGCCTTCCCTGGGATCTGTGCCTGGTAAACAGGAGGATTTTCCAGCTGGTGCAGCTGGTACAGACTTGCCTCAGGTTTTTGAAAGTGTTGGTGTGTTGCTCCTTGGCAGCCTCAGCTGCAGCTCCAGTGCATGAACTCGCTCAGTTACGGCTCCTCAATGAGCCCGCTCCAGCCTGAACAAGCCTGTTGCAGCCTCATTCCATCCTGGCAGCAAGGACCCCCTGGCAGTGTCCTGGCAGGAGCACCTTTCCAAGCAGTTGTATCCCAGACTGTCACTGTGAACAGCTCCAAGAGAGGACGAGCTCCTGGCCCCACACGGATGTGTGACCTTGCCAGGCCATGAGCTCTGTGTGTGTCACTGACGTGCGAGTTGGGGCATCTGCAGAGGCAGGAACGAGTCAGGGCAGGTGTGGAGGAGCAGGGGAGGGCTCCAAAAACCTTCTGTAGAACAGCTTAAGCTAAACAAGACACATAGAAAACATCAATGCTGTTGTGTGCAGCTGGTTCTGAGGCTTTTTCCAGCAAGGCCAGCGTAGCTCAACTTCAGTTCGTTAATTGTCTTCATAAAGGAGCTTTGTGTAGTATTTTTAATTACTCTGGGAAGCTTCTGAGCCTCCTGTCTCTTTGCTGTTGCAGAGGAAAACGCAGAGATCACCCTGGATGTGTCGCTGGCCTATCGCGACGACATGTTCAATGACTGGGAGGAAATAGCACATGCCATAGAGATCAGGAAGCTGAAGTGCACCTTTGGCTCTCCAAAAGTAAGGAATTTGGATGACACTGGTGGTGGGGATGAGTGGGAGTTGTCCTCTTCCAATCACAGAACCATGGATTCGCCCTTTCCATGAAAAAAATTTCCCCAATATCCAACCTAAACCCCCCCTGGCACAACTTGAGGCTGTTTTCTCTTGTCCTGTCACTTTTTACCTGGAAGAAAAGGCCAATCCGTCTCTGGCTCCCACCTCCTGTTAGGGAGATGTGGAGGGTTTGTCTTGGGAGCCTGCCATTAAAGCCTGAAATGTGAACCTGTTTGAGGTCAAACCTTATTTACCCAGTGATCCTAAACAATCAAACTTGAGGAAAAATGTCCCTCAGCCACTGTCTCGCACAGGCTGGAATTTGCAAACAGGCCCTGGGTGCTCCCAGTGCTCCCAGTTTGAGTGCTCCGTGGTGTGCTGGTCCCTGGGGGCTGAGGGCCATGGTTCTGCTCCCTGCCCTTCCTGCAGACCGTGGAGTCCGAGGGCCGTCACTACGACTGCGACTTCCTGCCCTTCATGGAGATCGGCAGCGTGGCACACAAGTACTACCTCATCAACATCCGCCTGCCCGTCAACGACAGGAAGGGCATCAACGTGGGCATCGGCGAGATCAAGGACATCCGCCTCGTGGTGAGTGTCCTGTCCGCCCTCTGCCACCCAGGATGTGTGCTCGGGCTCTGCAGCTCCTGGCCCGAGCTCCTCTGCCTGCAGTGGCACCGTCCTGCTTCCCAGGGGATGCCCTCTCTGCCTGCTCTTCTGAGGAGCCCCCCCCAGGCCTCCAGAGCTGGCCTCTTCCATGCCTCCGAGCTGCCCGTGTCCTCTGCTTCCCACCACAGTCTGCCTGGGATGCAGAGTCCTCCTTATGGATAGGAGCTGAGGAGGAACAGGAGAGTTCAGAGGGGGCCTGGTCTGTCCTGGAGTTGTCTGTGGCCATGTCTGGGAAGGCTGTCAGTGATCCTTGCTCTGCCCGCCCTCGAGGCTTGGTGAGCAGGGATGCTTTTCCCAGCTGGAGGCCCTCCCACCCCGGCTGCGGTGGCTGCAGACGGCGGTGGGAGGACGCGTGGCTGGAGAAACATGTTAATGAGCCAGTGCTCTTCCCACCAGGGTGACTTGGCTCCATGAGTATCTCGTTACTTGTCTGGGAGTAATTCTGCCAGCTTTTTCCATGCTGTGTCAGAATTCCCTCTCTTCCTCGCCGTGGAAGCCGTGTCTGTTGGCATTTGTTCTCAGACCTTCTGGAACCTGCCCAGGTGGCCTGGGGGCTCACCTGTTCCCTGTCCATCATTGGCCAAACCATCTTTGGGATGCACTTCCATGTGTGTGCCTCTCCTGACACTGCCATGAGGAGAAGCATAGGATGATGATGTTAAGCCCTGTACCCTGGTTTTCCTCAGGGCATCCATCAAAACGGAGGCTTCACCAAGGTGTGGTTCGCCATGAAGACCTTCCTGACGCCCAGCATTCTGATCATCATGGTGTGGTACTGGAGGCGGATCACGCTGATGACGCGCGCTCCCGTCCTGCTGGAGAAGTGAGTAGGGGCCTGTGGTGGCCCAGGGGACCTCGAACAAGGGGACCCCACTGAGGTGATCATTGTTCCCAGGCAGAGCCCAAGACTGGGGCATAGGAATTGTCTCTTCTCCATCCCCTCCCTCCACCCAGGCACAGTGGGAGCTGGAGACCCCACAGCTTCTCTTTTCTTTCCCATTAAACCCACGGAGAAGGAGGAGCTGCTCGGAGGAGCTCGTCCTAGGGGGTTTGGTGGCAGGAGGTGACGCTTCCCAAACGGTGCTGGATTTCCACCTGCTGCTCTCCACGCACAGCTTTGGCTTTTGGGGCTCTGTCCTTCCCTTGCACACTGGACAGAGATGGTGTTTGTGCCTCTCCAGGGTCATCTTTGCTCTGGGAATTTCCATGACATTCATTAACATCCCCGTGGAGTGGTTTTCCATCGGATTTGACTGGACTTGGATGCTGCTCTTCGGAGACATTCGACAGGGCATCTTCTATGCCATGCTGCTCTCATTTTGGATCATCTTCTGCGGGGAGCACATGATGGTGGGTACCACACCTGTGGGAAGGTGGTTTCCAGCCCCGCTTCCAGGAAAACCTGGCAGCTCCCTTGCTGATGGTTGGAAATCATGCTGTGGGGACTTGCACCAGCTGAGGGGACTTGAGGCTAACTTGCTTTTCCTTTTTCTCCTCCTCCCAACCTCGTGATCAGGACCAGAACGAGCGGAATCGGCTTTCGGGGTACTGGAAGCAGGTTGGACCCATTGCTGTGGGCTCCTTCTGCCTCTTCATCTTCGACATGTGCGAGCGGTGGGTGCAGCTCCACTCCCAGGCTCGGCCATCCCAGAGCAGAGGTTCCTGGTCACCTCCTGCAGCAGGGACCTGCAGCACAGCTGGCTCTTCCCATGCGGAGCCTTGGGAAAAGATTCTTCCCCCAGAGGGTGCTGGGCACTGCCCAGGCTCCCCAAGGAATGGGCACGGCCCCGAGGCTGCCAGAGCTCCAGGAGCGTTTGGAAAGTGCTCTCAGGCACAGGGTGGGATTGTTGGGGTGTCTGTGCAGGGCAGGAGTTGGATCAGTGATTCTTGTGAGTCCTTCCAACTCAGGGTATTCCCTCACTCTATGATTCCCAGGCTGCAGAGTGACCAAGGGGCCCTCTGAGCCTGTTGGCCTCTGATACAGTTGGTGATTTCTCTCCTCTCTGCAGGGGAGTGCAGCTCAAGAACCCCTTCTACAGCATCTGGACCACCGAGGTGGGCACAGAGCTGGCTGTATCCTTCCCCTGCTTTGTGGGAGAGGGAGGTGCTCCCTCCTGCCAGGTGCCTGGGAGGTGTGGGGAAACCCCCTGCTTTTGGGTGGCCAGGGGTGGCTCAGGCACTGCAGGAGATCACTGGGGAACTGAATATGGGAATCACCTGGATCATGTTTTCTAGGATTTCTTGTTAGTTTGTACCATTTTCCCGTAACTTCCTCTGCACAGATGGCCTTTATTATAGTCGCAGGGATCTGCCTGTGCCTCTATTTTCTCTTCCTGTGTTTCATGGTCTTCCAAGTGTTCAGAAACATCAGTGGGAAGCAGTCGAGCCTCCCTGCCATGAGCAAGGCTCGCCGCCTTCACTACGAGGTAAGGGCCCTCCTGGTGGCACAGATTCCTTGTTTTTAAAAGATATTTTGGACCTCAGAGTCTGTTCTGAGACCTCCTTTATCCATAATCTCATACTTCCATTTCTCCTCCTCTAATATTAATTTTTGTGCTTAGTGGCGAGCATTGCTAAGACCAGCTGGTATTTCATGGTGTAAATTCAGATTGTTGGGGTTGGGTCATTTCCTTACAAAGTTGCTGGAAGGTCAAAGCAGAACACATTCCCCCCATTATCCCCGTTTTTAGCCCCTAATTTTGTATATTTTTCTGTCCTACCTGATTTGCCTGCTGCCAGCCCCTCGGAACTCACCCTCAGTGCTCAACCTGCTTCTACAGGGGTGCAAATATTTATCCCCAAAGTTATTCTGTTAAACCGTGGTCGCTTCTGCTCTAAATAAATCATTATCATCCATCGTGAGTTCACATAAAAAATTTAGAAAATTGGACTTGAGAGAATTTGAAGCAGATACGGAGTGTTTTTCCCTCTAGCAGGAGGCACAGGAGTTCAGCTCATGGTACAGAGTTGCTGATGCAATGCTCCACATCCAGACATCTGGGGAGCACAGATCTGGTGTGGAAGAGTTAAATTAATAGTCCTTTGTTGTCGTGGTGTGGCAGGGTAATTACGCAGACACTGACATTTCCACCTAAATTCCAGAACCAGGCTAAAAAAACCCACGCACTCACCCAAAACCAAAAGAATTTGTAAGTAAAACTGTAAAACCAGTGGAAGCAGGGGTGGTGGGCAGTGGGATTTCCAGCCAAGGAGTTTGTCTTGAAATCTCCATTCTGTGATAGCCAGCCAGGTTTTCCAGACACTGGAATCGCTGCAGCTCCCTCCCAGCCGGGCTGGGGATGAGGATGAATGTGGTGAGACCCCGAGCCCATGCTGAGACACCGACCCGCCACGTGTTTGTTTTACAAGAGCCGTGAGCTGTCGGGCTGTCCCCTCCTGCAGCCTTGCTCACACCAGTGTGCCACCTCTTCCACTCAATTAACTGCTGCTCAATCAGTCACCGAGCAAATGTCATGGAAAGGCAGCGCTGTCCAGACGTGCCCACCCCGCGCGGAGCTTCCGGCAGGAGCGCAGACGTGTGGGGAGCAGAGGATATGGGCTGTGCTGAGCACGGCACGGGAGTGGGTGGAGGTTGTTTTGCTTTGGGGTTTCGTGGGTTGGACCCTTGTTTTATTTTTTATTTTTTATCCTCGTGTCTTGTCTATCCTAAAACCAAAAATGGGTTTTGTGGATTCTGTTAATGTGACCAGTGACATTTCTCTCTAAACAGGGGCTGATTTTTAGGTTCAAGTTCCTGATGCTCATCACCCTGGCCTGTGCAGCCATGACCGTCATCTTCTTCATCGTGAGCCAGGTGAGGGAGGGCTCTGGGCTTCCTGGGAGAGCATCAGCCGCCGCTTCCCAGCCGCTCCCGATGCCGGCTCATCGCTGGTCAGACAGGACTGGCCTGTTCTGAGCACGTTTGATAACAAGTTGCTTTTGAAGAAGTTGTTTTCATTTATTTGAAGCTCTGCCATGCAATTGCTGAGGCTGGAGCCGGCACAAAGGCCCTTGGCTCCCAGCGGCGTTGGGGCTGCGCCGTTCGGAAAATCGGCCAACAGAGTTTAGTCATTTCTGAGAACTCAGCGAGAGGAAAATGTTCTGTTCACACTGAAACACTCGGGTGGCTTTGTGTGCCCACGGAGATGTGACAGCATCCAACCTTCCCTGGGTTGACTTTGCAGCCCTGCTGTGCCCAGCAGTAGCTGTACCTGTTTGTCCTGAGCTCTGATGTCGCCTCCGTATGAATGAGCTTTTATCACTGCTTGAATCATGGAGTCACAGACTGGCTTGAGCTGGAAGGGACCTTAAAGCCCATCTCATGGACAGGGACACCTCCCACTGTCCCAGGCTGCTCCAAGCCCCAATGTCCAGCCTGGCCTTGGGCACTGCCAGGGATCCAGGGGCAGCCCCAGCTGCTCTGGGCACCCTGTGCCAGGGCCTGCCCACCCTCCCAGGGAACAATTCCTTCCCAAAATCCCATCCAGCCCTGCCCTCTGGCAGATGTCCCTCCATCCCTTGGCCCCAGTCCCTCTCCAGTTCTCCTGGAACCCCTTCAGGCCCTGCAAGGGGCTCTGAGCTCTCCCTGGATCTTTTGCTTCTCCAGGTGAACACCCCCAGCTCTCCCAGCCTGGCTCCAGAGCAGAGGGGCTCCAGCCCTCGGAGCATCTCCATGGCTCTGTTTTTAAGCTACTTTAGTTTTCTTCTTGGCCTTTATGCTTTTCTTTAACAGAAAGCAACACTTCAGCCTGAGCAGTCTGTGTATCTTCAAGGAATATTAATATTGATGATATTTTCATGGATCTTGACAGCCCTCAGCATGTAGCAGGTTGGTGCTGTCAGCCTGGCCCCTCCTCAGCCAGCCGTGCTCAGCACATCAATTCCCCCATTATTCACGCTGGTTTTCCTGCTATAAAAGGTCTATTTCTAGCAGTCGGATGTGTTGGGATGTCCCCAGGTAGTGCCCTTTGTGTGCCAATCTGTGCTGAGCACATGGTTGTGGCAGGGGTATCACAGAGCACAGCAGTTCGGTCACATTAAATGAGACATCAGAGTTGAAGGAGTCCTGAGGGAATAATTTTGTCAGGAGCATTTTTTCCCTGCAGACTGAGTCTGAAGTGGAGAATCCCAGCCTGACTTCTGCCTCACTGAACCTGTTACACTCCATTTCCTGCGTCCTGTTGAATCGATGCTGTTCTCACTGATTTACTCCAAGGCTGTATCTTTATGGAATTTGCTCTTCCTGAGGGCCTGTCTGTGTCTGTTTACTCTGGACAGGTGACAGAAGGCCACTGGAAGTGGGGGGACATCACGATCCAGGTGAACAGCGCCTTCTTTACCGGCATCTATGGGATGTGGAATCTCTACGTGTTCGCCCTCATGTTCCTGTATGCGCCATCCCACAAGAACTACGGCGAAGACCAGTCCAATGGTAAATGTCCCCAAATGACCTGAGGGCTCTCATGGGGACAAAGAGATACAAAGTAGGGGGTGCCCTCTGTGCATTTTTTTTTGGCCCAAGTGCACACTCAGTGTGTGAAAAGTTTTGTAAATGATGGTTTGGGTTCCCAAGCAGGCATTTTAATTAATGGCTGGGTTAGGTAGGTTTGACTTTTAGCCAAGGCTGGCTGGAGCCTTTGGGATGGTTTTTGTGCCTTTTAGCATTGCCCAAATGGAACCGTGTAGCTCAGATGGAGGGATGAGGAGTGGAGAAAATATACCCTCCTGTCAGGGAGCTGTGCAGAGCCAGAAGGTCCCCCCGAGCCTCCTTTTTCCCAGGCTGAGCCCCTTTCCCAGCTCCCTCAGCCGCTCCTGGGGCTCCAGCCCCTTCCCCAGATCCATTCCCTTCTCTGGACATGTTCTAGCCCCTCAATGTGTTTCTTGTGCTTCTGTTTAAATAACTATAAATAAAATAATTTATAGGAAGGTTGCTGGTCCGTGGCTTAGGCAGCTGAAAGCCTGGAGGGAATAAATAGTCCCATATTTTATTGTGAGACTGCACTAAGGAATACCTTTGTTTCTCAGGTGACCTGGGGGTGAACAGCGGGGAGGAGCTGCAGCTCACCACCACCATCACCCACGTGGATGGGCCCACAGAGGTCTACAAGCTGGCTCGAAAGGAGGCTCAGGAGTGACACGGAGGTGCCTCAGCAGGGACCAGCCTGGGGTGGGGAGCAGAGGACACACGAGTCCCTCTGGCAGGAGACCGCTCTGGCTGCATCCGCTCCTCGAGCACCCCGTCCCTGGTGCATTCACAGAGCAGTGACAGCGAGCAGAACATTTGTAACTCTTTACTATGGTGTAGTTATTCCTGGGGGGAGGGCTGTGTATATTGTGTTACACTCAGGCACGTAAAACCCTGCTGGAAGGGCACTGAGGTTGCAAAGTCGCGCATCCAGATGTGGGGCCGGGGCAGAGCTGCCGTGGGGCTGGTCTGATTTTGCTGTGTGTCCTGGTGCATAAAGGTGCTGCAGGAGCACATGCTCAGTACTCTGGGTTTGCTCCTGTGTGCAAGTGACACAAGGTGTTGGTTGTGGGGGGAGCCTTGTTGTAAAAACATTTAATTCCACCACTGTAACTGTATGGACCCTTGTCTGAGTCTTAGGTGCAGCCCTACAGCCATGCTCTGTCACTGGATGAAGCACAGCTGGGAGAGGAGTATGCTGTTAGTAAGGTTTTAGTAGAAGCAGGGACTGCTTTCTCAGCAGGTTTTACAGCTGTTTGTTGAATACAGGGAATGTCCAGCCTGGATGCTGAGCTGAGTTGCAGGAGAACAGAGCGCTCCTGACTCAAATTCCCAAGGTGCTGATCCCGCAGCCGGCTCCTTCCTGTTCTCAGTCCCTTTGGCTTCCCGTGCTTTTGTGGCCTCCTCCACCTTCCCCTTTTGTTATGGTGCATCCCTGGGAGCTGGGCAGTCTCGCTCCATGCACTGCCGGGCTGGAGCAGAGCTGGATTCTTCCAGGGATTATCGGACTTGAAAGAATCCGCTGGTCACGCACTAATGTGGATCTTTGCTTTCCCAGAGCAGACGCAGGCTCTGGGCTCACTCAGCCCCATGCTGGGAGGCCTTTGGCAGAGAGTGGGGAGTGGGAACTGATCCGGGGTGGAGGCTTGAGCTGGACCCTGCTGAGACCAGTTTGGAGAAGTGAATGTTGGGGAAGGGTCTGTGCTGCTCAGGGCACACCTTCCGTGGCCTGGAGCATCCAGAGAGCCTCATGAGCTGGCAGTAGTAAATGTCTGTGTTAACTGCTGGTAACACGTAACTCCCAGTTTTGGCCCTACAAGATAAGAAGCTGCTGCTGCTGCTGTGTGTTGCTGAAGGGTTAGAGAGGAGGCAGAGAGGGGAAACTCCTTCCTGTCAGCCCAGGTACCATCACGATTCCCACTCCAGAATTTATTCATTTACCACAATCCATTTAGTAAAGCTCAAGACTGTGAAAAAAGAGAGGGTGGCACCACAAGATCACCTTGCACGGGGTTTGGTTGCTGGGCACCCCAAGTTGTGCACCATCACATGGGGCTCGTCCAGTCAGGATGTGTCACACCAGACACACTGCCAAAAAGCTGCTCCATGTGTATTAATTGGAGCCCCTATAGGATTTTCCTAAAGCAATTCCATTTGTTGTGTTCACCCTCACCAGGGTCCCAGCTTCCCCTGCCCCTGGAGGCAAAGCAGCTCCAAGCAGTGTTCCTACTTGGTAGTAGTTACTCCATTACAGAGTGAATTACATCAACGCAGATCCCCGTAACTCCAGAACGTTCCCAGCTGAACACTCGACTTTGCAACTTTACCATCCCTTTTCCCTTGGGTTCTTACGTGATATTTATGTTGTTCCCATAGCTGTGTCCGTGGATTCTTTTCCAGCTTAGACTATAGCAGTGCGTTTTGTAAAGGCACCCCACGAACAGGGAGCCGCAGCTTTCAAACCAAATTTTGTGTCAAACACTAACAATTTGTTTACGGGGCGCGTGTACGTGTGTGTGTGGGGGTGGGTTTTTTATTTCTTCATTCCTCAGCCCTACTCATATGTCTCGGAAATAGTCCCTGGGTCTTATTAAAATATATCCTTTCTTTTTGTTTAGGTTGAGTTCAGTTTTTACAGAATGCTTTAAGCAACCTGGAAAACACGTAGTTTTGTTAATTTAAATAAAATATACAATATTGTGGATTTGTTGCTGGAATTTCTCCTCATCTCCAATCTCCTCTGGCAGTGGGAAGCCATTCCCCCTTGTCCTGTCCTTCCAGACCCTCATCCAAAGTCCCTCTCCAGCCCTCCTGGAGCCCCTTTAATTATGGGAAGGGGCTCTTAAGGTCTCCCTGGAGCCTTCTCTTCTCCAGCCTGAACAACTCCAGCTGTAGGGTTTTCCTTCCTGTCCCTGCTTGCCAGCCCTGGAGTTGTCACCTTTGTGTGTTGGCCATCACCCCACTGCAGTGTTGATTTGGGCATCATCCTCCATCGGCTGCCGTATTTCAGGGTGCTGCTGCCCGCTGCTTGGAGCCTGCTCTCCCCATGTTGTCTTGCTGTCTATGATCCAGGGTAAATAAATTTAAAAAAAAAATTTTGGTCTCTCCTCCCAGGGAACAAGTGACAGGACAACAGGAAACAGCCTCAGGTTGTGCCGGGGAGGTTTAGAGTGGATATTTGGGAAAATTTTTTCATGGAAGCAGTTGTCCAGTCCTGGCACAGCTGCCCAGGGCAGGGGTGAGTCCCCATCCCTGGAGAGATTTAAGAGCCGTGTGGATGTGGCACTTGGGGACACGGCTCAGTGGTGGCCTTGGCAGTGCTGGGGGAATGATTGGACTCGGTGGTCTGAGAGGGCTTTTCCAACCTAAATGCCATAATTCTTTGACTCACACTTAGGGAGTAGTGGAAATTTTGATGAGAACAGATGAAATTCAGTATCAAGAGCCTGAAGCCCCCTTGCAGGAGCAACTGCCCTGATAAAACAGCACCTGAGAGAGGGTCTGGGTGGGAGCGGCTTTAGGCAGAGCCCTAAAAAGAGTCCCCGTTCCCGCTGCAGCCTGTGCTGGCTCCAGCCAGGCCACAGGCAGGGCAGCTCTTTGGGACCTAATGAGTGTCAAAAGAGCGAATAAATGAGATTTCAGTGCCTGTAGAGCCGCCAACCCCTCCCACACGCTCCTTTCCCGGGCGCGTCCTGCCCTGGCAGGGCTCTGCTGCCACCTGCTGCCACCAGAACCCGGCTCCCGGCTGGACTGAACGCGAACCAGCGATCCCTCGCCAGTAAGATGTGGATTTGGAAATGCTGATGTGTAGAAGCTCCCATTGCCTGCAAGGTGCTGCCCCTGGAGCTTTGTGTGTTCGTGTCGCCGCGCAGGGACACAGTGAGAACAGGCAGGAATGGGAAAAGCCACCTGTGACTGTCAGCACTGGCTGGGGAGAGGGAGGTGCTGGACTTCGTTTCTTGTCCTCTTTAAACCCGCTCCCGGCAGCCCCCAAACAATTCGTATGCTGTGGGACACTGAAACACATCCCCTCTCCCACCACAAATCCCGTAGCCCAAGGCCGTTTTCTGGGATTTTGTTAGGATGCCGGTGAATGGCTGTGTAGCTGGGGACAGAATGGCAGGAGATGGAGCTGTGGGAGACAAGCACCGGTTCTGGTTACAATGACTGCCACCTGCTCTCGACGACGGGACAGCGTCAGTGCACTTTGATTGGGGTAAAATAAGCAATAAGCAGCAACAGATTTATTTTTGGAAGGTTTTGATCTGTGGTGGGCACATGGACGTGTCACGGGTCTGCTTCCCACTTAGCACCTGACACCACGCTGTGCAAGAGCTCTTAGAGTTCTTCCCTTGTCAGAGCCTATTATAGGAAATCAATCCCAGCTTTGGGCTTTAGAGCTGGAGGTTTAAATAAAACAACTCTTAGAAAGAACCACTGGAAGGCTTGGAAAATATCTGAAAATGGGATAACTGCCTTTGAGCAAAAGTGGCTAGCACAGAGAGTGAATTAGCTGCACATTCCTAGCCAGCATTTCATTGTGGCTAATAAATACCTCATAAACACCAGAAACGATGGTTTAGAAATACCCCATAAACACTAGAAATGA
Organism: Corvus kubaryi; assembly: GCF_017639235.1. NCBI lineage: Eukaryota > Metazoa > Chordata > Aves > Passeriformes > Corvidae > Corvus > Corvus kubaryi. The sequence continues at coordinate 25,121,042 of NW_024581108.1, read as the reverse complement.
CGGTTTGTAAATCTGCTCTGAAAATCCCCATCAATGATGGGATTCAAAGTGAATGGCTTGCTACAGGCAAATCATCCTGCCTGGAGAGACAGGAACCATAAAAGCAGATGTAAGATGAGCAGGAATTTTTTCCAGCAAAGGGAAGGTGAGGGGTGATCCCTGACCCCGTGTTGACCCCACTAATGTTGATTAGTGGACTTCCAGAATTCTGCTTTATTCCCCTATTTTCATTATTATCAATATGAATTCAGACAGGAACTTTCAAAGCATCTCACTAGAAATGGGCACCTTACTGGCTTTAGAGAGGCTGTTTCTTTTTAAGGTCTCGGGTTTAGTTCCCTTTGCATGGGGATGGATTTGGTTCAAGTTCTATCCCAGGTATTTTGGCCTCATGTCAAGATTGAAATTCCTCTGTGTTTTTTGTGTTAGACAAAACAAACAAACAAACAACAACAACAACAAAGTCCACAGCAGCATGAAATAGATCTAAAGAGATACTTTTTGTTGGTCTGGGATAGGAGCATTGTAAGGCTGATAGAAGTGGATTTAAAATAGGAGAATACCACAGAGTCAGGAATGCAACAAGGATCAGAAAAATAAGAAATGATAACCCGGAAAACCACAAATGGTTTGGGAAGAATGAGCTTGGGGAAGGACTGGAAAGTGTTTCCTCCACAAGTGCTGATTTCAGCACAATTACTAATTGCTTTTATGAGTTTCTTCCTCATCTTGGGAGTTCTGACAGATGTCCCTGTGGTCTGTAAATCCTGCATCATTCCCTGTGCCTGCTATCAGTGGTTCATCGTCCTTCTCAAGCTTTGTAAACCTCCCCCAGGTCTGAGAGCAGAGAAACACGTCCAGCCCTAACCTTAACAATTCTACCAACAATTCATTTGGTTTTTTTAACACATGGGCATCACTTAGAGCTTGTTTGCTGCTGTTTCACAGATTCAATATCACTTCTTGTTGATTAGGCTTGAAAGCATACAAAGATCAAACATCAAAGAAACCTTTCTTACGGAAATTTTACATATTCCACATTTTGCAACGTGACCAGGCTGTAGATGACCCACAAAAAGAAACACTTCATAAATTGCATTAATTTCCAACCGATCCCCTCAGGGGCCGACAGCCATTTTGGGCGTGAGGGCGGGCGGTGCCTGGGCGGGAACGCGCGGGCGGGAAGGGGCGGGAAGGGGCCGTGAGGGCAGAGCCGAGCCCGGGGCGGGAACC
>NW_024581108.1:25119330-25119799 GCF_017639235.1 Corvus kubaryi | reverse complement strand
GGAACCCATGGGCGGGAAGGGGCCGTGAGGGCAGAGCCGAGCCCGGGACGGGAACCCATGGGCGGGAAGGGGCCGTGAGGGCAGAGCCGAGCCCACGGTGGAGGCCGGGACGGAGCGGGGCGAGGAGGAGCCACCCCGGAGGGGGAAGAGCGGGGACACACGGCCGCATGCTCCTGTCAGGCACCAGGTGGTGCGAGCTCCGGTGTCACCGCGTGAGGGCGTGTGGAGGGACGGCGTTGGGGGAAATTCCTAATAAACGAGGAGAAATACTTGTGATTGTGACACGCAGCTACTCTATTTCATCCGCCGGTGTGAGGGAGAAAAACCAAAGAGTGGAATCACAGAATATCTGGAGTTGGAAGGGATTACATGGATAAAGTCCTGGGTGGACCTTGCTGGCCATGGCCCCAGGGCTCGGTGGCTTCCCCGGGGAGGGCTGAGAAGCTGCTCAGGGCATCCCTGCTCCGCT
>NW_024581108.1:25109707-25119230 GCF_017639235.1 Corvus kubaryi | reverse complement strand
GGGTGAAAACCTGACCCGGATTTGAGGTTTTTAAATTAATTAAGCCCTAAATTAAGCTGGGAGATGCGCAGGGTGGAAGAGAAACGGCAGAGCCCGGCAGTGCCTGGGGGTCTGCGGCGCGGGGCGGTGAGGGAGGGCGAGACTCGCCTTTGTGCGCGGAGTGAGGGATGGAGCAGCAGAACTCGGCTGCAGCGGCTTTAATTCAGGCGGCTGTGTTGATTATTTATTTGTTTTCACGGGGAGGTTGAGGGGAAGGCTGGATTTACGGCGGCACGGAGCCTCCCCTCCCGCGGCGCTCCCGGCGAGGGTGGTACCGCTTCCCGGGGGCTGGAACACGCCTTCCCGGGGGCTGGAGCGCGGCTTTCCCGGGGCTGAAGCACGGCTTCCCTAGAGCTGGAATACCTCTTCCCTGCGGCTGCCAGGCGATTTCAGCCCCGTTCCGCTGCTCGGTGGAGCTGATGGCTGCAGGTGAATTCTTATTCTCTTCTCGTAGCGCGAAACGTGCACGGGATGCATGGCTGGGGTAGGGGAGGATAGTGATTTATTTCAAGGGAAAAGGATGGGAGTGATTTTTTAAATGCTGATTTCAATAACGCACCTTTCCCCCTCCGTCTCCACAGCCCACCTCTGCATAGGGGTGTGTAAACTTGCTGGAACTCGGGTTTTTTGGGTGAAAACCTCCCCTCGCGTCGCGGCGCAGCGAACATGCCTGAGCAGAGCAATGATTACAGGGTGGTGGTGTTCGGAGCAGCGGGGGTCGGCAAAAGCTCCCTGGTCCTGCGCTTTGTAAGGGGCACTTTCAGGGAAACCTATATCCCCACCATCGAGGATACGTACCGGCAGGTGATCAGCTGTGACAAGAGCATCTGCACCCTGCAGATCACGGACACCACGGGCAGCCATCAGTTCCCTGCCATGCAGCGGCTGTCCATATCCAAAGGGCATGCCTTCATCTTGGTGTACTCCGTCACCAGCAGGCAATCCATGGAAGATCTTCACCCCATCTTCGATGAGATTTGTCAGATTAAAGGCGACATCCAGAAAATCCCGATAATGTTGGTGGGGAACAAAAGCGACGACACGCAGAGGGAGCTGGATGCCAGCGAGGGGCAAGCGCTGGCCAGCAAGTGGAAATGTGCCTTCATGGAGACGTCAGCCAAAATGAACTACAACGTGCAGGAGCTCTTCCAGGAGCTCTTGAATCTGGAGCAGAGGAGAACTATCAGTCTCCAGGTGGATGGAAAGAAATCCAAACAGCAGAAAAAGAAAGATAAACTGCAAGGCAAATGCTCTGTTATGTGATTACCTTTGGCTGGACTCGCTGCACGGCACAGCCAGAGCATGGACTCCCACAGAAAATACATTTCTGCTGGAGATTTGGGAGGAATCCACGCCTTGCAGGGTTGTTGCTTTGCTCTAAAATCCCCACTGGGTAATTGTATGTGTTGTTTTTAAGGAGGATGGCTTCTGCATGTTTATTTTTTTAAACCAATAAATGTTCCATGTTAGCAATTACCTATGACTAGAAGTTTTTAATGTAAGAAGTTTTCCAGAGGAAAAAAATGTCTGTCAGAACAAACCTCTCTATTCCTGTGTGTATGTGCCAGTTTTTAAATATCTCCAGCCTGTTAACTCAGAGAAAATCATCTATAATGTGTAGAGTGAAATTGTTTTCAGGAATCTATTGACCAGAGCAAATCCCTGACAAAGTGAGGCACTTGCACTAAAAATGACCATATGTGTGGCTCTGGGTGCCTAAATTTTTGATTGACAGGCTGGCTTGCCCACCAAAGCTGCAGTTTTTGCATGGCAGAAGTGAAGATTTCCTGTGTGCTGTGCACGTCCTGAGACTTGTGCAGTTCTGGGGGTGACTACAGCTGTATCTGCATAAAAACAGTCCGTCTTTCCTCCTTTGCTCCGACTCCCTCTGTTCACTCAGGCAGGAGATTCCATGTGCTCTCACTCCCAATCCAGGAGCGATCCTTGGTGTCCTTGAGCAGGAGCTGCCTCCTGATGAAGGTAACCAGGAGGTTGTAAGTGCCCATTGATAGAAGCTGGTTATCTTTTCCTTGCCCAACCATCACCCTGGTTTTGCTGTCTGAAGCTCCTTTTCCCAGCCTTCCTGGAATTCTACTAGATACTCGTTTTCCCCCCTCCATCCAAGTTACCCAGGTTTTAGTTGAGACCTGGGACGACTCAGTTCAGGTAACACTGCCCTGGGGAAGGAGCATCTACACAAAGCAACCCCCCCTCTGATGAGAACTTTTAGCAGATGCTTCCCATGAATGAAAGGACTGGAGGTTTTTAAAAGCTGTGTGGAGGTGACATTTGGGGATGTGGGTCAGTGATGGCCTTGACAGTGCTGGGGAACAGTTGAACTCTTAGAGGGCTTTTCCAAGCTAAATAATTCCATGATTCTGTCTCCTGTTTTGGTGTGTCTTAGCCCAAGCAGAAGACTCTAAGACCTCAGTGTTGCACTGTGGGTTTGATTTTTACACAGCAACATGGTCTTGACACATGAGACACGGGAGGAGAGGAATTGCTGCTTTTTATAGCACTTTTCCAGTGAAGTGATTTCATTGTTGAAGGTGAACATGATGTGGAACAGGAGGTGAGGGAGGCTTTCAGGCTCTTACTGTGAAAGTATTTGTGTCAAGTATGACCTGAGGGGAGCCTGCAAGAAATATGGGGGCCTGGAGAGCCAGGACAAAGGGGAATGGCTTCCACTGCCAGAGGGCAGAGATGGATGGGATATTGGGAAGGAATTGTTCCCTGGGAGGGCGGGCAGGCCCTGGCACAGGGTGCCCAGAGCAGCTGGGGCTGCCCCTGGATCCCTGGCAGTGTCCCAGGCCAGGTTGGATACTGGGGCTTGGAGCAGCCTGGGACAGTGGGAGGTGTCCCAGCTCGTGGCAGGGGTGGCACTGGGTGGGTTTTAAGTTCCCTCCCAACCCAAACCAGGCTGGGTTTCAATGGAAGGTGCTAAAGAACGGCCTTTTCTCCCAAATGTTTTTGTTCATGTTGCAGACTAATACACAAAGCCATGAAGTTTGTATCCACGTGAATGTATGACATTTTATCAACTCTTGGCACCTGGTGCTCCCTTGTCTCCCGTGCTGTCCTTGAGCTGCTGTTCCAGTCTCCTTAGGCTGTCCCTACACACACATGGGATCTGTTGGCTCTCTGTGTGCCAGGGGAGTTTGCCCCAGTTTCAGCTGGAGCCCTCACACCATTTGCTTCATCAGAAAGATATATTCCTTATGATTTCAGAAACCCAGCTTCTGCAGGAGAGTTTGGAACTGTCCAAAACATTACGCTCACTTGCCAAAATCAGCACAGAGGCTCTGCTCCTGATTTTCTTTATTGGAGAAGGGACCCCCAAGCTCCCAGTACTCGACCTGCAGTGCTGGCTGGTGTCATCCCCTGTGTGTGACCTCTCCTAGGGCAGTCAGGGGGCTGTGGAAGCAGCCCTGATAGCTTTGCTTGGACATAAGTCTTCCTTTCTCCTCTCTTTGTGCATGGATTTTCTCTCTCTGTTCTCTCATGTCCAAGCAGTTACACAAAGCTTCTCGTGGGTTGTTTGGTTATTATTACAAAAACTATTTCGGTTCCATTGCAGCCTTTGAAACCCCTCGAAGACATTTTCTGTCTAAGCCTTTTTAAAATGTCAGGAGACCTAATAATGTCTCTACAACTCCCACTGCCTTCATGGAGATGCCTGTGCAAAGGATCTGCAATTACTCACACAGCCAGGATGTTCTGGAATGTGTCATTATCGATGCTGTGTGTTCCCTGTGCGGGGTGTGGAGGTCTCCGAGGGCTGGGATCTGTCAGAGCAACAATCCATAGGAACAAAACAGGCTCAGACATTCCTGCACCCAGGAGAATTCCTGAGGGAGCTGGGAAAGGGGCTCAGCCTGGAGCAAAGGAGGCTCCGGGGGGACCTTGTGGCTCTGCACAACTCCCTGACAGGAGGGGGCAGCCGGGGGGGTCGGGCTCTGCTCGAAGGGAACAGGGACAGGAGGAGAGGGAACGGCCTCAGGCTGGGCCAGAGGAGGGGCAGGGTGGATATTGAGGAAAATTTCTTCATGGAGAAGGTTGTCCAGCCCTGGTGCAGGCTCTCCAGGGCAGGAGTGGAATCCCCATCCATGCAGGGATTTCAAAGCCATGTAGTTGTGGCACCTGGGGACATGGGTCAGTGGTGGCCTTGGCAGTGCTGGGGGAATGATTCAGCTGGATCATCTTAGTGGACTTTTCCAACCTAAACAATTCCATGGTTCAAAGCTTCCTTTGGTTGCCATGAGACCAGGACTGTGTGGCAATGGAGAGTCTGGGGTGCTCCTGGGGGTGTCCCAGCTTAGAAACCCAAACCAGATGGGGAACAAGTGACAGCTGCTGTGTCTGCCTTTCATGCTCTGTAAATAATCTATGTCTTGGGCGTGCAGCTCAACTGTACTGAAAATTAAAACTGTGTTAATAAATAAATTATATAATTGGCTGCTTCCATATAAGCTGAACTAACCTGGTTTGTGTGTGTACAATCTATCGTTCTTATAGGAAGGGAAATTAATTTCATTGGAGTGGATGCTGTGTTTTGTAGTGAGGGTATATGTTGGAAGGAAATGCCTTTTTTGAGTAAGTGCAGTTTAAAGAAGTAACAGACCTGCAGTTTTCCAGTCAATCATTTGAAGAAGGACATTCAGGTGAAACCATCCATCACGTTCTGCTGTCTGATGGAGCTGGCCTGGCCTTACCTGCTGTTTCCAGCAGTGCTTTTCCAGGAGCTGGTAACAATATGATTTTAATGGAGCTATTAATGAATCCTGTAAACCCTCCAGCTTGGAGACATGCCCTGACACACTGTCCATGTCTGGAGAGCAGGATGGGAGCTCACTAATAATACTCAAGTTGGTTGTTTTATTCCCTTTTTCATTTCATTCAACCCCAGAACTTGCCAGTTTTCTGGAAGGTTCTTCACGAGGTCAGATGTGGTGAGGCAAGGTCATGGAAGATGCTGACACAACTTGTTGAGTTGCTTTTAATGCCTCCATAATGTCTTTTCGGGATCACGAGTTGAACACAGTTGTCTCTGAAAATTCCCTTTGGGATACACTGAAGGAATCCCAAGACCTGCTGGTTCCCAGGTGGCTGGTGAAGGCTGAGACTGTGAGGGCAGCGAGTGACTTCAAACTGAATCACAGAATCATGGAATCATTCAGGTTGGAAAAGCCCTCTAAGATCATGAAGTCCAACCTGTGCCCAACCCCCACCTGGCCATCCAGCCCAGAGCACTGAGTGCCACATGTAGCCCTTCCTTGGATGGGGACTCCACCACCTCCCTGGGCAGCCCATTGCAATGTCCAGCCTGACCACCCTTTCCACGAAGAAATTCTTTTCCTCTCTGCAATGCTGAATTTCAAGCATTTCTCAATTAATACTCAATATTTCCATACAACACTCACTGACAAGGGACCGCTTGAGGCAGTTCCCTTCCCGAGTCCGACCGACAAAATCAGTGTCAAGAGAAAACACTGGGGAGGAGAATCACGAACAGCTCTTCTTGCAAGTGAAAAATATGAGCAGTAGCTGGAGTGTCCACCCACACATGTATTTTAAAAACAAGCAGACAGAATATTGCTGTATTCCAGTTCCTCTTCCCAGAGCAAGGCAGGCTCATGATTAATGGAACAAACAGCGCGGAATAATAAGCAATATTGCTTTATATGCAGGGTCCGTAGCCATGAGGTACCCGGTGCACTCCAGAAGAGTAAAAGCTTGTCTTAATCATCGCCTGCCTCCTCTGCAGTGTCTGTGGCGTAAATTAGGGACATCAAAAGCTTTGGGAACTAATGAAAATGCTAAAGAGGCTCCAAACCAACAGCAGCGTAGCAGCCTCCTGCTTAACGGCATTGCTTCGTGCCAGGCTAGACCTGCCGCTCCTAATTGTTTCCTTTTTTCCCACTTCGGGGGAAAATGATGATATATAAAATCCTATTAGACTGGAATACATTTAATAATGCAAAAAGGATGGAGGAGCAGAGGAAGGAGGGGAACCCAGCATTGCCGGGTTGGGTTGGGTTTGTTCACAGTCCCATGGTGGTGGAGCTGAACCTCGCTGGCACAGCTGGGCACTGGAACAGGGTCTGACTTGGGCTGCTGCCTCCATCCCATTTGGTGCTCTTTGTCCTCTTCACACTTCCAGCAAGTCTGAAAATTAGAGGGGAAAGGAATGATTGTGTTTTCCTGGCTTAGCACAGAACCAGAGTCTTCCAACTCAACCATCCCAACTGTTCCTCCTGTTGCCCTCAGCCCTTATCCAGGTGGGAAGGGGGGTGTGGGGTCCCACCACAGCCCATCACTTCTTGGCAGCCTGTGCTGAGAACTTGCTCCAAGCCCTGAGCAGAGGGCAAACGCAGCTGATCTGCTGTGATAGGGGCTTTTCACAAGGGGGATTTGATTTAAACTGCAGGGCAGTTTGAAGGGAAGGTTTAGATGGAATATTGGGAAGAAATTTTTTCCCTGTGCGGGTGGTGAGGCCCTGGCACAGGGTGCCCAGAGCAGCTGTGGCTGCCCTATCCCTGGAAGTGTCCAAGGCCAGGTTGGATGGGGCTTGGAGCAGCCTGGGATAGTGGAAGGTGTCCTGCTTGTGACTCCTCCAGCTAAAGGGACACCGTTTTCCTACACCTGGATATAGTTGCCCACAGGTACCTCCTCCAAAGCAGGCAGAGCACTGCTCTGAAGCCTCTGACATGGAGAGCAGCAGGGAGCTTTCCTTTCATATCTCAGTGATGCATTTGTGCCTTTCAGACTAAAAATATCTAAGGATGGAGAGATGAAAACTTGTCTCTCCTACGTTATGGTTTTCCTTTGTTCCCACAACTTGTCTTCCAACCCCTGCATCCCATTATCTGCCTCAGGCTGCCCGTGGGTGAAGGATGAGCAGCTCACACCCAGGCAGTGAAAATCCCTCCTTGGAGGGAAAAATCCATCCATCACATGGAGTCCTTGGATCAAGACCAAGGTCTCATCTGGGATGGGAGTGATGAAAAGGCTTCTTCTGCCAGTGCTAGCTGCCCACATCCTGCTGCCCACATCCTCCTGACTGCTTGGAGCATCCCTGGAGCAGGGATGGAGCAGATCCCAGCCTGCACTCACATTCAGCCCTGTACAGGTCCATATGGACCTGCTGGGATTGATAAGGAGGTGAGGGAATAACTGAATATACTCCTTGTGCCCCTGAGGAAGAGCACAACTGAGTTGCAGCACACAGGTCTGACCCTGGGCAGTCCTGATGTGCCATTTCAACAACATAAAGCCCAAAAATAGGGAAGAAAATTAATAAATAAGGGAATGTTCATGCTCAGATTGTTTCAGCCATTTCTGCTGTCAGATGCTTTACCAGCTGTCCAAGCTGGAACTAGGGGAGAGCGGCTGGTTTTGTGATTATCCGGAAAGATGAGCCAATGAAATATGGCTCAAAAATGGGAAATATTTCTATGAACTGTAAGAAATTACTCATTCCCACAGGCATAATTCCAGGCATTGATTCATTTGGTTAATTTTTAGTGGAAAAATAAGTCTTTACACCCAAGAAAGAGGATGCTGAAGCGTGGTTGGTGTTTGTCATGTGGAACACAAGGAAATTTGGTGCTTAATAATTGTTGTTGCATTAATTATTGCTCAAAACAGCCTTAGCAAGGCTCTTCCCGGGGGTGTCCAGCATGGACACCCAAAACAGGATTGTTTATCACACGTGCTCCTTTTGGACAGCTTTTCCAGGGAAGGCTGGCTCCAGCAGCCCAGGGATGGGCATTTAAGTGAGACACTCCTTCGTGGAAGAAATACATGATAAAGAGTAAGGGAAAATAAGCATTGGTGGGGTTCAGATCATATTCCTGGGGGCTGGCTCCCTCCTGACAAGGGTGGGAAAAGCCAAGGGAGCCTGGGCTCCCATTCCTTCTCCGATGATCCTGCAGGGAGGGAATGTTGATGTAGCAGGGATGGAGATGAGAGAGCAGGAACTGCTCCTGGCCAGGCCCACGGTGACAGGCACAGGCTGTGGCCCTGCAGAGAGGAGCAATGAGGGATGGCTGTCCTGGAAATCACATTGTGCTGTCTCCTGCACCTCCGGTTCTCCCACGCGGAATTTGATTACTCTTCTGCTCCAGAGGAAGCCTTCCTTGGCTGCTGGCTGTGCACAGCTGTCTGCTTTGTTTATCAAGTCCCTTTCTGTGACTGTCACTCTGGACTCCATGCCCAGGGATAGTCCCAGGATTGCTGGGAGCACCTCTTTCCTAAAAGACAGGACAACGACCTCCACCCCACACCAGAACATAACTGGGAATGAGCCCCTGCCTGATCCCAGCAAATTTCAGGATCATTTTCCTGTGCATTTCTGGTTAAGTACAAGCTCAGTGAAGCCACCAAGCCAAAATTCCCATTCTGCAAAGGTCCTGGGAAAACCAAGTCAAAATTGTTCTGCACAGATCCTGGGGGAAAATCACTACATTTTGAGGGGGAACATGGTATGATTTTGATTATTTTGTCCAAGAATTGGACTTTTCTGCTCTGCCTGCTCCTGCCTGGCTCCTGTCAGGATCACTGGGGCTGGAGTGATGTGGCTCATTTTCTCCAGCGTCAGAGATTTCCATGATCCATCTGGGAAAGCCCCTCGAGCTCATTCAGTGAATCCCCCACCTCCCTGGAAAGGGATACAGAGCATCCAAGGTGGGAAGGAGCAGCAGTGTCAAACAGGCAGAAGAAATCTGGCTTTGCTTTCTCCGGCCAAAGTGCACCCTGAGAGCAGAGCTGCTGCAAAACCTCCCAGGCTGTGCATTGCAGGCAGCCCTTGGCTGAACTCTGAACCTCGTTATGCAGGAAATAAAGAGAGCTCATGGAGATAAATAGTGCTGGGGGACAGGATTCCACCCTGGATACTGCTCCGAGTCCTGCTCCGAGTCCCTCCCAGTGCCTCACCTCCAGACTGGTTTGAGTTGGAAGGGATCTCAAAGCCCATCCAGTGCCACCCCTGCCATGGCAGGGACACCTCCCACTGTCCCAGGCTGCTCCCAGCCCCAATGTCCAGCCTGGCCTTGGACGCTGCCAGGGATCCAGGGGCAGCCCCAGCTGCTCTGGGCACCCTGTGCCAGGGCCTCATAGGGAAGAATTCCTTCCCAATGTCTAAGAGTGAGTGCCCTGATCTAGGCTACTACTACACACTAATAATAATACCAGTACTAATAATTAACATTTACATATATATTTGTGTTTGTAGGAGAAAGGGAAACCTGTGCTTGTGTCACTGGGATCTGCAGAATTCAGTCCAGCCTTCAGAAATAGGTGAGGCATCCACTGGGTGAATGTCTGGGGTGGAACAAAAGGAAGGGAAAACAAGAGCTCTCCTCCTGATGAGTCTTTACCCAGCCCCTGCTGAAAAGGAGAATAAATGTTTAATAGAGAAAACACAAAGTTCAAACCAGTGTGCCCTCCCAGTGTGTCCATTGCATGTCCCAGTGCTCCCAGTATG
>NW_024581108.1:25108358-25109697 GCF_017639235.1 Corvus kubaryi | reverse complement strand
TGCTCAGCACAAGCCCCAGTGCACCGAGTGTGTCCAGTTCATGCCCCGCTGTGCCCTCCCGGTGTGTCCAGCGTGTGCCCCGCGGCAAACGCTGGGGTGGGACGGGAGCCGCAGCAAAGCTCCTGGGAATCCCAGACAAGCTCCAGGGAACCCCGACGAGCTCCTGCTTGGGTCGGCTCTCTCGGGAGTGCTGCACTGTGAGGCCACAGGTAGTTAATTAACGCTGGTTAATTAAGCTCCCGGTCAGGGCTGAATGGTGGGAAGCTGCTGCTTTAGCCCACGAGAGGGCAATGCTTCCCGCCTGGCTGGTGGCCACACTTGGGAAAACTGGATTTCTGCATTTTTAATTCAGAATCGAATGAGGAATTCCTTGCCTTTAAACAGTTTTCCAAAAGGTTTTGCTTGGGTTTTTTTCATTGGGGCATAATGCAAGGCAACATCCGCCTGTGCTCCCAGCTGGAATCGCAATAAAGAGGAGCCGAGCAGACTGATGATCCCATCTCCTCTCCCATAAAAGCTGCCTGCGGAGACAGCCTGGAGCCGGGAGAGCCTGGCTGTGCCAGGGACAGGACAACAGGACAACAACCTGCCCGTGCTGGCATTGGGCAAAACCGTGGAAAAGAGCAAGGAGAGGTTTTCCTCAGGTGAGGTGCTCCCAGAGCAGGGATGCTCCATGGGGACACACTCGGGGCACAGGTGTTGCTGGTAATGAGCACAGCTTTCATTTCCCAGTTTTCATGGAATTTCATAGAATTCTAGACCGGTTTGAGTTGGGAGGGACCTTAAAGCCCATCCCATTCCAAGCCTTTCCCTAGGCAGGGACACCTTCCACTATCCCAGGCTGCTCCCAGCCCCGTGCAACCTTGTCTCGGGCACTTCCAGGCACGGGGCAGCCACAGCTTCCCTGGACAATCTGCGCCAGGGGCCTCCCCACCCTCACTTTCCAACCCTTCTCCCTCCTGCGGGAACCCGCATTTCAACGTTAATCCACACCCTCCCCTGCCTCTGGAGACAAATGAATTCCCAAGCGATCCCAGGATCAAAGCCCCACAAGCACAGGCACGCCAGGCTCGTTCGGGCAGCAGACAAGCCTTCGCAAATACCAGATCCGCCCCTCCCTGGCGACTGCCAAACTCCGAAAATTCCCAGGACAGCCACGCTCCATCCCGCCGCATCCTCTACCCGCCATCCCAACCCCTCGGGGCCACGCTTTTCTCACTCAAACACCAGGGGCACGCCTCAACCCACCCCCCCGCCACAGGACGAACCGGGTTTGGCTGTGGAGGGGGGCAGGGTTGAGGCGTGCCCCTGGTGTTTGAGTGAGAAAAGCGTGGCCCCG
>NW_024581108.1:25072715-25107958 GCF_017639235.1 Corvus kubaryi | reverse complement strand
GGCGGGGCCAAGGGGGAGTGGGCGGGGCTTGGCTCGGTGGGCGTGGCCTCAGCTCCCGCTCCGGTCGCCCGTGGAGACACCGGGAGCGGCGCTCGGTGAGTACCGGGATCCCGGGATCCCGGGACAGGGGGGGGTTCCAGCCTGGAATACCAAGCTCCGGCTCCCGGGATAGCCCTCCCGGCACGGCGGAGGCAGCGGGAAAGCGGCAGCCCGGCTCGTTTTAGTTGCCGGGCCTGGCGGGGCGGGCCGGGCCCGTGTGGTGCTTGGGTGGTTTTGGAGTTGGTTTGGAGTTTTTTTTTTTATGGGTGGCTTTTTTTTCCCCCCGATTTTTTTTTTTTTGTTGTTGTTGTCCTGAGGAGGATTCCCGGCGGGAGGCAGCGCGCAGCTGTGATGTGGTTCAACAAGTGGCGTGTGGCAAGGGAGTGAGGCGAAATCTACTTAATTATGTAAAAAATAATCTTCTTCATTAGGTAAAAATCATTCTAAAACAGGCAGTTTTTTCTTCCTTTCCTTCTCCTTCCCACCTCCTTCCCTCCAGACCTTCCCCGTGGCACCGATGGATACCCAGAGCTGGCGGCTCCAACTACACGGAGGCAGCCCCAGCTTTCAGCTAAATCCTTTAAATTTTACCGATTTTAGTATTCCCAGCCATCAGGCCATGGGTTTTCCTTGGAATCGCGGAGCTCTGCTTGACGGAGGAAGCTTCCCACGTGCGGGGAGTTGTGGGATGAATGTGGGAAGGAGGTTAATTAGTGGGAAGCGTCATTATTCCAGGAGGTTTCGTGTTGATACTGAGATTACACACCCTGTTGCAGTAATAATTTGCTTAGAATCATGGAATTACAGAACATCCTGAGTTGGAAGGGACCCACGTGGATCATCGAGCCCAACTCCTTGAATTTTTGAGTTCTTTTACTAACTTTTAAATTGCAATTCTCTATTCCAAGCTTGGGGATTGTTTTGGGATTGTGCTGTGCAGGGCCAGGAGCTGGACTAAATGATCCTTGTGGGTCCCTTCCAGCTCAAGATATTCCGTGATTTTATGATTTGATTCGTCTGGCACATCAAATGGAATTCCCAGCAATTTTCCAGGCGATTATCTGGTGTTTTTATTGGCCTAGAACCCACAGGATCAGGGACATGTTACTTGTGTGGGTTTTTCTGGGCTGTAAATTGGTTTAGAAATACAGTTCTGGGAGTAAAGGGCGAGTAATGGGCAGTGGCAGGATTTTGTGCTGCTCAGTGCCACTAAATGAGATTGAGGGATTAGTATGGAGTTAATGACTCCTCGATCCCGTATTTCATCCCGGCGTGGGATGCACTGCAGCATTTGGGATATCTCTAATCAAGGAGCAATAAACTCCAGAGAGGAACAATACATGGGGTCTGATGCTGAGGGTGAGCTCATTCCATAATCACCCAGCTGATGAAGGATTTTTCCTTGGAAAATGAAGCTCTCCTGTTATCCCTGGAGGAGTTTCCCAGGCAGCAGAACAACTGATCTCTCATCTCTTGCTGGTGTTAAATCAAATTATGGAGTTGTGCTGTAGGTTTCAGATATTTCTTTTATTTCAAATATGATGTTTCTTTGACAATATGATAACTTTTTAAGCACTGACAGTTCTTAAGTTTTTAGGTTCTGTTGCTAAAAAGACTCAGAATATTTGAGCCAGATTCATGTCAAGTTCTCTGTAGTGGGGCCTGGGATGACACAGTAAAATTAGGGAATCCCAAATGGTTTGGGTGGGAAGGAACCTCAAAGCCCCTCCAGTGCCACCTCTGCCATGGCAGGGACACCTCCCACTGTCCCAGGCTGCTCCCAGCCCCAATGTCCAGCCTGGCCTTGGGCACTGCCAGGGATCCAGGGGCAGCCCCAGCTGCTCTGGGCACCCTGTGCCAGGGCCTGCCCACCCTCCCTAATATCCAATCTATCCCTCCCCTCTGGCAGTGGGAAGCCATTCTCTGTGTCCTGTCTCCATCTGCCTGCTTAAAAAGTCCCTCTCCCTCCCTTTTCTGTGGCTCCGCCATCCCTGCAAACATTGCTGAAATTCTGAGTGGAAGATGCTGAACACCACAGCTCTGCAGGGTGGGAATGTGCTCCTTCCCTGGACACAGCTTCCCAAATCCCAGTGTACCCCTCTCTGATTAGGCTCTGTTGTGAAAGCAAGTCCATATTGCTCCAGAAATCCATGGTGCAGCCCCATAAATCCTCACCCTCTGCCCTTTCCCTTTGTCCCCTTTGCCAGAGCAGAGATCACTGCAGGGGGCGGAGGGAATCATTTCCAAAGGTTTATAGTTATCGAGGGAAACACCACGGCAGCCTTGGCCGAGCCACGGAGCCGTATTCCAGGGAGGGTTGAGTTGCTGCAGCTTCATCTGTGCTTACACAAACCATGGGAATGGGGGAGGGTTGCTGGGTCCTGTGTCCTGGCACAGAAATACCCCTGTGCACTGGCAGGAATTGGAGTGAAACTCCATTAATTGGGATGGAAGTCACCCAGATCTTGAAAGGCATCGTGGACTCACTGTTTCTTGGGAAATGGGAGCTGCAGATGTTTGGTGACTCGTGGGATTCCTGCACTGCTGGAATTGTGCAGTTATTTGGTGAATTTTGCAATATTTCACAACTGGGGCTCGTTTTTCCGAACCTCATGTTCATCCTGCACTCAGTGTTGGGAGCTCTTGGGCCCACACCATTTCTGCTCTCAGGAATAACCCGAGGCGGAATTCGGAAGGGTGATAAAACACTGATGGCACGAGTAAAAAGTTTTCATTCCGTATTTTGCAAGGACTGATGAGAAAGAGCAGAGGCTGTGACAGAAGTCCTCAGGGTGACTGGGTTGTGGTGGGATTCTCCATGGGATTTTAGGGAGGCGGGTAGAAGCAGGAAGGTGGGGGGAGCAGTGGGATGCCCAGGGGAGGTGGGAGCATGTGGGGGTACATCCCTCCCCTGGAGAGACATGTGGCTCCAGGGGATCCGGCATTCCCATGGGATGTAGCACTCATTACTGTGGAGCTGCTGAAGCCCTTCCAGCCAGGTGTCCCTGGGGAGGAGAGGATCCACTCCTGGATCTTCTGGTGACACTCTCCTGCAGAGCTGCCTCCAGCTCTGGGGCCCCCAGGAGAGGAAGGACCTGGAGCTGTTGGAGGGAATCCAGAGGAAGCACCAGGATGATCTGAGGGATGGAGCAGCTCTGCTGGGAGAAAAAGCTGGGAGAGCTGGGATTGTTCAGCCTGGAGAAGGGAAGGCTCCAGGGAGAGCTCAGAGCCCCTGGCAGGGCCTGAAGGGGCTCCAGGAGAGCTGCAGAGGGACTGGGGACAAGGCCTGGAGGGACAGGACACAGGGAATGGCTTCCCAGTGCCAGAGGGCAGGGCTGGATGGGAGATTGGGAAGGAATTGTTCCCTGGGAGGGTGGGCAGGCCCTGGCACAGGGTGCCCAGAGCAGCTGGGGCTGCCCCTGGATCCCTGGCAGTGCCCAAGGCCAGGCTGGCCATTGGGGCTGGGAGCAGCCTGGGACAGTGGGAGGTGTCCCTGCCATGGCAGAGGAGCAGAACAACCAGTTGGGATTCTATGAAAGCTGAGGCCTGGGGTTCAGTGTACCCCAAATCCCAGCTCCCTGGTTCCTGGAGCCCCAGGCAGTGTGGCTGGGGGCGGATCACAGCTTTGGGATGTTCCTGGACACCAGCAGCTGAGTATTTTTAGTTGTGTTCCTTTGAATATTTGGTAAAACAGGCAATGTGTTTATATTCAGCTTCCTGTGTCCGTATCAACGTCTTGGCATGTGATGGAGTTCCAGAGGGAGGAGGGAAAGGGAAAAACTGTGATGTGAGGATTATTTGTGCAGCAGCAGCTGAGGACGGCGGGACGTGGCTGCTGGGATCAGCTCCTTGTTTAAACATTCGGCTCAGCTCAGGCAGGAAGCAGCCTTGCTCCCCCTTTGTTTACCCCCTTTGTCTTCCCATCCCTTCTCCCGTGTCTTTCCAAACCTGCTGTGCAGGGACAGGTGACTTTTTGGCACGCTTTGTTTGGGATGTGTGATCCAAGCCTTCCTGCCCCCGCTCCGACATGCAGCACAGCTCCGAGCCCTGGCTCTCTGCGTGGGCTGTGATCCTCCAGCGTGGCTCTCTGGAGTGTTTGGAGGTGGAAAAGCCCATCTTTGTCCTGCTGGGAAGGGAGCAGCCTGCACTCCCCTGCTGCCCTGATCCAGGCTGAGCTCAGCTGCTCTGTGCCATCGCCCCTCTGCTCTCCAGAACCCTTCCCTGTGCAGAGGCAGTGGGAGCACACAGGGGAGATTTTGTCTGATTCTCCCAGCTGAATGAGGGTTTTCCTTGTGCCAAAGCTCCCCCAGAGCACAAAACCAGGTGCTTTAAGCTGACAAGAGAAAATTGTCAGTTTTCCGGTTTCCAAGAGAATGCCAAGGGGATCCCCTGGGACCCAGCAGTGCCCTTGCTGCCTGAAGTAGGGAAACATCAGGGACTGGTGGCTATCATAGAAAAGGAGAAATGTGGCACGTTTGGAAGAGATATTAGGGATAAATTCCTCCCTGTGAGGGAGGTGAGGCCCTGGCACAGGGTGCCCAGAGCAGCTGTGGCTGTCCCTGGATCCCTGGCAGTGTCCAAGGCCAGGCTGGACACTGGGGCTTGGAGCAGCCTGGGACAGTGGGAGGTGTCCCTGCCATGGCAGGGGGGTTGGGATGAGGTGGGCTTTAAGCTCCCTCCCAACCCAAACCATTTGGGATTCTGTGGTTGCTGTGAATAATTTTGAGCAGATCCCAAGTGACATTTTCAGCCCTGTTTGTAGCTTCAAGCCCCTTCCCAAAGTCAGGGTTTTTGGTCTAAGCTTGGAGCTGGGATAAGCAGGAAGTGTCACTGTTTTGGGAGAGGGACCATCCTTTTCCCAGCTGAATCTGCTTTATGTTGCTGTAAAACTTGCAGGGATTCCTCCTGCAAAGCAGGGATGCTCCAGCTGGAACTGGAACTCCCGCAGTGCAGGAGGACCTGGCTGGTGCTGCCAGCCTTGGCCAGAGGGACTGGGACTCATCCAGCTGTGGAATTTCCTCATCCCACGTGCCCTTCCCTGATTTATTCCTTCCCGAGCATGGCCTGGCCTCTGAGCAGAGGCTTTTAGAGGGGGTGCATTACACCGGCCTCAAACTATGCCAGCAATGCTGGGTTTGTGGGTTTTTATGCCTGGTTTGATAGGAGCTTTGATTAGGCAGGAATATCAGCGTGGCTGCGTGGTGGAAAGCGGCCCCGGGAGCCGGAATCGCTTCTCAGGCGCATTAAAGATGGGCTCGGACCGGCTGATCCCTGAAGGTCTCTCCCAACCCAAACCGTTCCGTGGGCTCCGTGCTTGTTTTGACTGTGTTCCCATCTCCCTCGGGATGCACAAGTCAATATTAAAATGTTTCTTATTTTTCCCTGGCGATTTCCAGGGGGTGTGAGCAGAGTGGGACCTTGCACTGATAAGCAGAGCAGCAGCTTTTCCATTCAAACTTCGATTTTGTGCAGCAGTCCCACGTCTGTGGAGGAGCTTACATGTCACAGTTATTTATTTTGGTTTCCTTGCTGGATGTGGACAGGGCAAGCCTGGCACAGGGACAAGGACTGTAGCAAGGCAGACTGTCTTTAAGACAATTTATTTTCCTCCTCCACACAATGATTTGACCAGCACTTATTAAAAGTGTGATCCCATTTCCAGCACAGGAAGGGGCATGTGATTATAATGGGAATACTGCCCATGCTGCCCACCCCTCTGCCTTGCTCAGGACCATCCCTTGGGAATTTTAGGTGGGTTTTGCCCTCCTGGTTCCCTGGGAAGGAGGGAGCTGGATGGCTGTGGCTTCTCCAGGCCCGTGGTCACTCCTCAGCCGGGCATGGAGCAGCTCCAGGGCTCGGTGCCAGAGTTGGAGGAGCAACTGGAGGTTGGATTCATTCCAAAGGGTGTCAGCGGCAATCCCGGATCCGGCCGTGCCCTGCTCAGCGAGGGATCTGTGCCCTGGCTGTGCCAGCTCAGGAAATGCCCGGTGCCTCTAATCCCAGTTCCACACTGGGGGTGTCTGCAGGGGTGGGAGCCTGCACTGGAAATTCCAGGAAAGGGTAACACAGGAATTGCCAGTCCCTGTTGGATTATTAGATATCAGAACTTGACACATCTGTTTGCACACCCGTGTGTGACCTGCAGTGATTGAGCAGCCCTAGGGCTCCCGGCAGTAGCACAGCCAGGAGAATGAAAGAAAAGATGATTTTACTTGTAAATACAGTCCCTGCTCCAGCTCTCACAGAATTCCCATCACCTGATGGCTTTTATCACCCTCCCAGGCTGGGAGAGCTGGGGGTGCTCACCTGGAGAGGAGAAGGCTCCAGGGAGAGCTCAGAGCCCCTTCCAGTGCCTAAAGGAGCTCCAGGAGAGGACTGGTATAATTCCAGGGTTTTTCTGGGTGTGTAAGGCCTCCATAGGGAATGTGAGCTCTCAGATTTGTTTAGGCACTGATTTAAACCCAGCTGTGAGAACACATCACTGGAGGCTGACAGCTCCGAGTCTCCAGGGACAAAGTAATCCTGGAATGGTTTGGGTTGGAATGGACCTCAAAGCCCATCCAGTGCCACCCCTGCCATGGGCAGGGACACCTTCCACTGTCCCAGGCTGCTCCAAGTTTGAGGTGGATTTTCCAGTCTCAAAATACTGTTTTGGTGATTAGCCTTAAACCACAAGTGCCAACCCCCCTCAGCTTTGGCTTTCTTGCACTGTGAAATCCTTATAATTTTTATTTTATTCTTGTTTCAGGATCATTGCACTGATAAAATCAAGGCAAGCTGGACAGGGAGCAAGTCTGCCTATGTAGGTGAGTTTCCAGTGCACTCTGGTTCCTTCCTTTCATGCGAAATACAAAGCAGCACGACAAGTCCCAAACCCTGGTGATTTAGTTTTATTCTGGAGCAGAACGAATGTAAAGTCCTTGGCAGAATTGCTGACGCTTTTCACCTCATTTTTTTAACAGCCTGGCTGCTTTTGTGTTGAATTTAGGGGACAGAAAAACCTGCTTTCCCCATAGAATTTAAGCTTTTCCTTGTTTATTCCCCTGGTTAGGAAGGACCAGCCTGCAAATCTTCATCATTTCTGTCTTTGCTGTGTTAACTGTATTTTGTTTGACCATCAAAAAATGCAAATTATTCTATATTTCCCCCCCCCCCATCCTTAAAAATAGGTGCTTTGATAAATTCCTGTAGCCAAGGAGGTGGTGAAATCCTTCCCACCTTCCCAGTTCTTTGAGCTCTTCCCAGAGCATCTCCCGCCAGCGTCCTTGGCTTTATCTCTGGCAGACGAAAGAATCTGCTGAAGGTCACATAACCTGGGGCCAGGCTGCATCCCGTGACTGCCAGGCTGGAGCTTTCAGCACAGCCCTCTCCTGCTTTGCAGGCTGATTTTGATCCAGCTGAAAGTCTCTTTGCAAATGTGTCTTTGCAGTTTTCCCCTCTTTCCCGGTGGGAATTAGCTGGGTAGTGCCCCGTGGGGAGGAGCAGGGACCTTCTGTGGAGAAACTGCCCTGCAGGTCGTTGCCTTTTCCAGTGGCTTCAGGCTGATGTCTTTAAATGCTCAGATGTTTTTCAAAGTAACCTTGATCTAAAAGTCACTTTTCATGGCTTTCATGCGTGCTAAAGATGTAAAAAGTTCAGTCAGAAGAAAAGCAGAGGAAAATAAAAGCAGGTTTTTCCAGTGCTCCTCTCCCAAAATGTACATTGGGTTTGACAGAATCCCACAGTGGAGGCTGGCTTTGAAAATCAAAGGGAGCTGCAGCCCAGGTTTGATCAGCAGGATGGTGCTGGAATAACTTATGAAGTGGAGGTTATGAAGGAACACGGCCTTAATTAAACACCCAGAACGCCAAGTCCAATTGAAGATCTTGGGAGTTGTCTGTTTCCTTTCATTTCACATTATTAAGGGTTTTAATCCCCAATTAAGACACTGGCAGCATTATTTATAATTGGCAAGAAAAGATCTCCACTGTAGAGTCTCTCAGTGCTCTCAGGTGTAAATTCTCTGAAGAAGGAAACAGCACAAATGGATGTTCTGTGCTTTAAGGGGCTTTTATTCTCTGTTTGCACTGACAGGCACCCTGTGCAAACCAGGTCTATCTGCATGGCCAGAATTCCCATTTCTCATCCAGGCCTGGTTACTGCCCCTCCTCCAGGAGCGGGGTGGGAGCAGAGTTTGGCCTTGCTGGACCTTTCCTGCTGGAAAATTGGGTTTGAAATCTGAAGTGCCTGAGCTCCTCCAGTCCTTCAGCTATGGTGCACCCCAGAGCATCCCCATCCTCCCCAAAACCACTGCAAGTCCTGCAGCTGCCGGATGTTCCAGCTTTCCTTTTCCACAGTGTCATCCTTGGGGGAGGATCTTGTTTTCTTTCACCAAACCCAAACTTTTTTGTGTATAAAGTATTTGTTCCACAACTGTAAATCTTGCCTGAGACCTGTTTAAAATTCCAATCCTGTTTAATAATCCAGCCCCTCTCACCTGCCAGGAACCAGGGAGCTGCTCTTCACTCTTTGGTTTGGGGTAGGTGTGGAAAAATCCTTCTCCTGGCCACTGGTTGCCTGTGATGGGAGCAGGGAGGTCATGGATGATCCCTGTTGCCATTTTTCCTGGGAAGTTTGCCCTGTGGCTGTTGTGTTCAGTCTGGAAGGTGCAGGAGTGGCTCCGGGTGCTCCTGGAAATCTCTGGAGCATCTCATCACTTGTGTCTCTGCTCGTTGTGTAGGGAATAAGGACCATGGAATTCCAGAATGGTTGGGATGGGAGGGACCTTAAAGCCCATCCCATTCCACCCCCTGCCATGGGCAGGGACACCTTCCACTATCCCAGGCCGCTCCATCCTGGTCTTGGACCCTTCCAGGGATGGGACAAAAGCACCATAAGAAGAGAAACGACCCAAAAGCAGCTCTAATCCCTGTTTTATTTCCCCCTCAGTTCTGTTTGCTCGCTGAGGGCAGGACCCCGGTGTTTTCCTGCTGCCCAGGTTCATTTTCCGTTCTCTTTGGCAACGCAGCAGAAGGAAAAGATTCCAGCTCCGGTGCTTCCACTGGGTGTCAGCACGGCCCCACACTGGGCCAGCAGAGCCCTCACAGCCGCCCTGGGCTTTCCCTTGGGCTGCTCCCACCGCTGGAAAAACCAGGCTGGCTGCATGTCCGGAGCAGGGAGCTGGCTGGGGAGCAGCTCTGCCAGGCCGGGATGGGGCCGGGAAGAAGGGGGTGTTTGGCTGGAATCTCCTTCCTTCTCCGAGCAGGACAACCGGTTGGAGCAGGAGCAGCGTGGGACGTGCCTGCCTCGTTCCAGTGCTCCCTAATTAGGGTGACAGCCGGGACAGTGGGTCCCTGCTGCTGCAGGAGCAGCGTGGGGAGCTGGGCAGTGTTTGCTTTGGAGGTGTGGATGCAAACAGCAGCGTTCCCAGAGGTGCTGCGGGGACACGCAGGCTCTGGGGACAGCTCAGGGCTGCTCCCCCTCCACGCCGGCCCTTTCACTCCTTTTCCACTCTCAGTAAGCATCCAGGCTTCCCAGGTGCTTTCCAAAATCCTTGGGCCTGCCAGGGCAAGGCACCTCCTTCAGCCCCTGACTGTCAGCGCTGAGGGAGAGGCAGCACCCGAGGGCCATTCGGGTTTCAGGTGGGCAGAGGCCTCCCTTGGGTGCTCCTTTCCCCCGCCTGCTGCTGCTGTCAGGGACCCCGTGCCTGTCCCACCTTGTGCCAGGTGCTGCTGTGCTCCGGGCTGTGCAGGATCCGGGGGGACACGTCAGCTCTCGCTGGGACTCCAAATCCTCTGCAGCACTCTGGCTGAAAATAGAGCCAGGCACACTGAGATTCCTCCAACAGATTCTGCCACTGGAGGCCTAAAAATTCAAAAAATCAAAACCAGGGAATATCACAGACTTTTTGATGTTTGTGTGGAATTGTTTTATCTGTTGCTGTAGCTGGTTGTGCTCCAATGCGCCCTTGGAACTGAGTTGTTTATTCCTGCCCCCACCTTGAATGCCAGCAGTGGCCTCTTGGCTTGGACTCGGAGCATTTTCAGGTTCTGCAAGTCATGACAAACCTGCTCCCGAGCTCCCAAGGGTGCCCTGTAGGAAAACCAACCTCCAGCATTCAAGTCCCGACCAGCCGCCGGCCCTCGCGCTCCCACAGAGTTCCTGGGAAAGCAGCACGTGCAGAGCAGCCTCAGGATCCATGGAAACCTCACCCCACGTCCTGCTCTGCACCTGGGAGTGGGGCATGCAGCTCTGGCATCAGCTCCTGCTTGTGCCACCCCTCCAGGGGTCATCGTGGCCCTTCTTCCTTGCTCTCCATGAGGACTGACCTCAGCTTGGTGCCACTCTATGCAGCCCCTCTTCCTCTTCCTCTTTCTCCTCCCAACCACCTTCCAGCCCCACAAATCCCTGCATTTGCAGAAGCAAAATGTTATTCTTTTTATTCCTGTGAGCTCTAGGGAATGTGAGTCGCTAAGAGGAGGCAGCTGGATTTGGGGTTTGCTGGTGTGTTATTCCCAAATTGTTTGCAGGGTCCCAGCTGAAGGCAGCGGGATGAGGGGATGCCAGGGAGGAGGGAGTGAAATGGTTTTGCAGGCAGGGCTGTGAAGCAGCAGCCAGAGCCTGTGTTAGTGGTGGTGACAAACCAGATCCAGCATCAAACTCTCCCAGCAAACACCAGGGAAGTTGCAGGACTGGGAATGGTGTCACCTGGAAACCTGCAGCGTTTGTGGTGGAACCACTGAAATCCTTAACCCGAGCTCAGGGCTGGGAATGAGCTGGGAGGAGCAGCTCCGAACTTGTCCAGCTGCTTGCTTCCCTCTTTTCCCCCTTTTCCTGTGTTTTTAAGAAAAGTGGGATAATTCCCATGGTGGTGTCTGTTTCTGGTTTATCAGGCAGCAGCATCCAAACATTTCCAAGCCGGAGCTGCTCCCAGCAGCGATTCCCTGCAGCAGCAGCAGCAGTGACTCCCTAGGGTGCTCCCTCCATCCCATGGGAGTGCAGGGTGTGCAGGGCACCCAGACCAGGGGTGCTGCTGCAGGGCCTCCCTCCCAGTGGGAACAGGGAATGTTGGGAACACCCCGTGGCTTTCTTTTCCTGCCATTTCCCTGGCGAGTTTGGAGCCTGCCCAGTGCAGAGGCCTTTCCACCTCTCTGCTCCGTGTCCTCCACAGCAGGGCTCCAGTGGCTCTGGAAAGGGAGAAGCCTTTGAAACTGGCATTTGCAGATTAGCTGTAACTTTAGATCCCTGCTGCCAGCCCTGCAAAAGCAGGGGCTGGAAAAGCAGGGGCTGACGGGGTGTTACACTTGTAGCTGCTGCTGTTGTCACTGGTGTTGGTTTGTGTTTTGTCCAACCTGCTCTGTCGATCTAAGTTTCGAGTTATTCACCTCAAAGTCTGCTTTATTTCAAAAGAAACAATTACAGAACACGTTTTTTCCCCTTTGAGCCTTTGTCCCGCTGCCAGCCAGGCTTTGCTGCTCCGGTAGGAGCTGGCTCTGTATAACTGGAGCAAACTGGGAGCTGTTTTCCAGGCAGAGCTGCTGGGATTTCCAGCAGATTCCCAGCCCTGCTTTAGCAGTGCTGATTTAATTACCTTTCACTCAGCAGGTGCTTCACGAGTCCTGGATCTAAAAGAGTAAATAAGATAGTCCAGAGTTTAATTATCCCGCTGGAGCTGGAGTCTGGCACCCAGCCCAGGCGGATCTGGGGATCTGCTGCATGGCAACCTCATTACCTAAAGCCTGAGGAAAGAAATAGGGCAAGGCCTGGAAAAATAGGGCTTTTCTGTGGAAGAGGGGCAGCTCCACCTGTTTGCAGGTGTTTCAAGAAAGAAAAAAATGCATGTGCGTGGCTGCAGGAAGTGCACTGGAAGTTTCCTGTGTTCTTCTCTTTCCCTGGCAAAGTGCAGCTGGGGAGCATCCTCCTCTGCAGGCCTCAGTTTTGCACGGGTAAATTAGAAATTCTTCCCTGGGAGGGTGGGCAGGCCCTGGCACAGGGTGCCCAGAGCAGCTGGGGCTGCCCCTGGATCCCTGGAAGTGTCCAAGGCCAGGGTGGAGCAGCAGTGGGAGGTGTCCCTGCCCATGGCAGGGGTGGTGGCCAGGGGAGGCTGTCCTGGGACTGATCCTTTTGTCTCGTTTTAGGCTCTGAGTCAGACCCAAGTGAGAGTTGCAGCCGTGCCTGCAGCTGCTCTGGGGTTTGGGAATCTCTCTCACCACCACCCTGGGTCCTGCAAGCCCCTGCTGAGCTTTGTCACCCCCAGGGGACCGAGGTTGTCACCGCGTGTTCCTACAGGGAACCCCCTCCTGCTTGGAACAGCGTGAGGTCACAGCAGAAAATCCCGGAGTGGGTTGGGCTGGAAAGGACCTTGAAGCCCATCCAGTGCCACCCCTGCCATGGGCAGGGACACCTCCCACTGTCCCGGGTTGCTCCAAGCCCTGTCCAACCTGGATTGGATCAGCAACCTTGTTTTGTCTGAGGAGGTGAATGGAAAAACTTGTTGGAAACTGATTTAGGGAACAAGGAGTTGTGACTGTGACTGCTGGGACACGAGCGATCCCAGTGGGAAAGTACTGAGATAAGGGAGGCTCTCAGGGCCCCTTTTGGCTCCGGGCTGCCTGCTGAGCACGAGGGATCATTTCCTAGAAATCAGAGCAGTGCCCTCTCCGACCGAGTGGTCGTTTCTTCAGGGAGCAACTTCATTCTCCTGGGAAATTCTCCTACCCCAGAAAACCCTGCCCAGGGCTCTGAACCCCCAAGTTCTGCAGAATTCTGACACCTCCAGTTTCAATCTGGGGAGTTTTGTGAAGTCCAGGGTGCCCTGTGAGCAATCCGTGGTTGCAGCAGCTCGGACGTGTTGCCAGGAACTGGGACGGGAAACAGATTTATTGGGAGCTGACCTAGTTGTTGTAAATCTCCCTGTAGAAGAGATCCAGTAATCTTAGGAGGGCTATTAAAGCTCGTGTTTGTTTGGAGATGGGCAAATGCAGCAATTTAATTTTCAAATCTTATGGTTTGGGTTGTTTTGGTTGGGTTTTTTTTCCCCCAGACATCTCATTTATTAACAAAGCTAAGCAGCTGGGAAAACGAGCACTGGAACTTTCCTAAGGAGGTCATCCATGTAGGGTGGGAAGGGATCCAGAGAATCAAACAGCTCCAGTGGCAAAAGGGGGGTTGGGGCTGGGGGAGGGAAGGCTGAGCATGGCCTTTCCGCAGTTAAATGAGGGGATAATGGTTTATCTTTTAATTTTGCAACTTTTCTAACCTTAAAAAAAAAAAAAAAAGTACTAAAATTACAGGAATCAGCAACTCCTGAAGTGTCCTCTCAGAGCTGCATCCATGACTTGATAAAAATAAATTGCTTTGCATTGGGTTTTTCACACTGCAGGTTTTGAATATTGTGAGGGAAAACTGCAGGGACTGGGCTGGGAATGTGGGCTCAGTTTGTGGTGGATCTGTGCTCTTGTGTCCATGTGGAACAGCTCCTTGTTATTCCAGAAGTGAGGGGTTTGGAGCTCCCACAGGTTGGAGCACTACTGAACCCAACGGCTGCATTTATGAGCTCTGGCAGTGCCTGTCGGAGTTTCCTGCTTGGAAGACTCATTTTCAATCTGAAGGGGCTCTAGGAGAGCTGCAGAGGGACTGGGGACAAGGCATGGAGGGACAGGACACAGGGAATGGCTTCCCACTGCCAGAGGGCAGGGCTGGATGGGAGATTGGGAAGGAATTCCTGGCTGGGGAGGTGGGCAGGCCCTGGAATAGAATTCCCAGAGCAGCTGTGGCTGCCCCTGGATCCCTGGCAGTGCCCAAGGCCAGGCTGGACATTGGGGCTTGGAGCATCCATCACCCTGCATGGATCTGCAGGAGGATGCTCTTTAATATTCCCTGTAGGAAATCAGTTTTCAGTGACACTGAAGATGAGGAATGAATGTCCCTCCTCCTGTGCCTGGGCAGGCGTTTGCTGCCGCTTGGGAATTGCCCTGCCCGAAGCTTTTCCAAAGAATGTCCCCTCAAAACAGGGACTTGGAGCAGGATAATGGTGCTCCCAGCTTGCTGGGCTGGCACGAGCATCAGCTGGAACACAGCCCTGCTGCCCAGGCTGGGTGAGAGAAACCTGAATCCTGCAGGAGCTGCTCAGGCAGAGCTCGGAAAGGTCACGGAGCTGCCTTGGGCTCGAGTCACTGCAGTGCCATGAGGGATTCCAGCACTCGTCCTCCTGGAGCTGTGCAAAGCAAGCAGAGTCCTGCTGGAGGCTGGGATCCAGGACAGGGACATGGGCAGGGCTGGGCTAAACTCTTTGGACTCCCAGAGCCCTGAATAATTTGGAATCCCAGACTGGTTTGGTTGGGAGAGACCTTAAAGCCCCTCCCATCCCACCCTCTGCCATGGCAGGGACACCTCCCACTATCCCGGGTGGCTCCAAGCCCCAATGTCCAACCTGGCCTGGGACACTTAGGACTAAGCCTGCCTGGGTGGAGAACCAGCCAGGGATGCTGGGATCAGCCTGTGCCGTGGATATTTCTCCCCAGAAAGGTTTTCCAGCCCTGGCACAGCTGCCCAGGGCAGGGGTGGAGTCCCTGTCCCTGGAGGGGTTTAAATGCCCTGTGGATGTGGCACTGGGGGACATGGTCAGGGGTGGCCTTGGCAGTGCTGGGGAAATTATTGGACTTGATGAGCTCAGAGAGCTTCTCCAGCCCCAATATTCTGTGTTTCCACCGTGGCTCACTCCTTCCCATCACTCTGCTGGGCTCAGGACCTTGTTTCTTTCCTTGCTCCAGCTCCCAGGGAAGTTGTGGCCTCCCAGCACACTCTGGGATCTGCTGGAATCCCAGGGAAAGCTGCAGATGGGGGCGATCAAGTGGCCCAAGCTGTGCTAGGATCACTGCTGGACCAGCCATGCCTGTGCCATCCTGCTCTGCCACAGGCTCAGAAACCTGCACAGCAGCTCCATGCTTTTCTCTGGAGTGTGCTTTACTTCCAGAGTTGATTTTTAGCTGACTGGTCCTGGTTGGATAGAACAGTAATAATTTTGAAATGTACTTTTTGCAGCGTGTAGTGGATGCCTCTGTGTAGAAGCACTTCAGGGTGCTGTGCTGCCTTCTGGAATAATAACCCCCTGTCTTTCCAAGCAGAACTTCCCTGCTCCACTGAAAATGTCTGGCAAAACAGCCACCACGACCAACAACATCGCTCAGGCCCGCAGGACCGTGCAGCAGCTCAGGATAGAAGCCTCCATAGAGAGGATAAAGGTGAGAGCCCAGCCTCCTTCCCCCTCCTTTTCCTTGTTTTTCCCCTCCCAGCTGTCGGATGATGGGATAACAGAGTGTGTGTGTGTGTTTTGTGTTTGAGCACCCACAGCTCAGCCTTTCCCCCCTCAAAGCCTGACACCAACATCTCAGCTCAACAAACCCAAATAAGTCCACTTCCTGTGGCCCACTGTCCCATCCAACCCTGCCCTCTGGCAGTGGGAAGCCGTTCCCCGCTGTCCTGTCACTCCAGGAGAGATGAGAAATTCCTCTGGAATTGTTTTGAAGCCCCTCCTGTTTGTTTTCAGGTTTCTGTAGGAGCCAGGTGGAGCCTTTGCCTGGTGTCACAACCAACCCCAAAGAGCACCGGGCTCCCTCCTGTCCTTCATTCCCTGCGGATCAAACCAGCAGACAGGGCCCTGGAGAACATTTCCATCTCCCAGCACTCTCCCATCCCACTTGGTTCCCTCACAGCTCTCAGCCTTTTGATCCCATTTCCATGGAAAACCCCATTTTATGCTGACTTTTCCCATCTCCTGCAGGTGTCCAAAGCCTCGGCAGACCTCATGCTGTACTGTGAGGAGCACGCCAAGAAGGACCCGTTGCTCATGGGAATTCCAGCTTCTGAGAACCCTTTCAAGGACAAGAAAACCTGCATTTTGTTATAGGAGAGGGGCAGCTCCTCCTGCCCAGCCCCTGCCATCCCAGCTGGGCCTGGCCAAGCACCACCACTCCCCCAGGTACCTGCACCCCACGGCCACTCCCTGACCCCGTACAGACCATTCCCTGAGCTTCCCAAGGCATTCCTGCTGATCCCTGTCTCTGTTAGGAGGTTTCTGACTGAATCCCTGTCTTTCCTGGCCAAGGGAATGGGGTCCAGGGTCTCTGCACAGGGGGTCCTGGGGGCATTTGCCAACTCCAACAAGACCAAAGTTGCCTGAGCTTTGCTGAGGGAGCAAAGTTGTAGAGACCTGATGGAATCACTGGGTTTACATTTTTTAAAATTATGGATTTTGGGGTGGGGGGGAGGGGGGTTAGTGCCTGTGCTGGCAGCACCTGTTTGTGCACAGACACGTTCAAAGTGCATTTTCTAGCAAAAACTACCTTGAAAAATGATTGTAGCAGCTGCTGGGGAACTCCAGGGAGCTGTGCCTCAGCCTTCCTCCTGCTGGCCTCTCTTCCCAGGGCTTTCAAAGGACAGAGTTTGGAATCAGAGATGCTTTCCCTGCTTTCCAAAAGTTGAAAAAGCAGAATTTCCAGCTTGCATTCTGCTGCATTTTCTTCTCGAATTAAAAACCTGTGTTAGGATAAAACACACCCTCAAAGAAATGGAAAAAGAATGGGAGGTTGGAAGTGCCCTGGCAGAGCTGGAGGAACGCTGCCCTCGCTCCCAATCCCAGCTGGGTTCTGTGCAGGGAGTCAGAACTTGACTCATTTTTATAAAGAAATACATTTTTAAACGGGAAAAATGCCAAATTATCTCCAGCTTGTGGTTATGCATTTCTAATTGCGGGGCCTTTCCATCTAGCATATATTTTATATATACATAGAATAAAAAAGTCTTTCTGTGTGTGTGTGTGTAGATATATAAACTTTATATATTAACAGCAAATTTGGAAGGGTTTAAAAATAATCCTGACTTCAGCTGGCTGCAAATGTCCTTCTGTGCAGGCAGCTGAAGTTGTGATCTGCCGTAACCCTGCATTTCTGGGAGGATATTTGCAGAATTTATGAACCACGTGTCATTTACGTTGCATATTTGTCATTTCTATATGAAATCATAGACCCACTTTTGATATAGATTTAGAAATTCAACTTTGTTTAACAAATCTCTTTGGCAGAGCTCCAAAGTCAGCCTGGCACGAGAAACCTGCTGCTCACCCTGTGCTTGTGTGCAAATTATTTTTGTAATCAGAGTATTTTTCTAGTGGCAGTCGAAAAAACCAACAATGTAGCTCTGCACTAATTCCTTTTCACTGTGTTTGTGTCTATTTGTCCCACACCTGGTTAGAGTTAATGAGCTCTGTTAATTACTCACTGTGGGGCTGCAGGGCTGGAGGTGCTGGGAGAAGTCCAGAGGTGCCCAGAGGTGCCCAGCTCCGGGTGGGGTGTGGGGAGGGAAGGAGCCTCGTGCTGTTGATTGTTTTCTTCCCAGGAATCTGGGAAGGAATTGGAATTTTTGTTTGGTTTGGGATCCCTGTTCCCAGCCCCAAACCAGCTCCCTGGTGTGGCTGCAGGGGTGTTCTTTGCCCCTTAAATAAAGCCTGGGGGAGGGGCTGGCTGCTGATCCAGATGTGGGATCCTGGATGGTGACCCAGCACAACTGCCCAAATCTGACAGCATTTAATCCATAGGTTTTTGGTAAAGTCACCATTTTTTAAATACAGTATGCAGGGACACGTGAAATCTGGAGTGGTGACGTTTGCACTTCACTTTTTGCCATCAATACCCCCAAGAAAAAACAGGGATTGTAAAATTTGGGGGAAATACAGACTCTGCCCTCGTAGAATTTTTTAAAAAAGGAGAAGTGAGACCATTGCATCCACAGGTGCTGGGAGAAACTCGTGGTGAGACCCCACCATGCTGCATCATTGGGCTGCCCATCTTTAGCTTTGGCCAAGCTGGCTGATTTAGGGAGAAAAATGAGAATTTGGGTGCTGGGCCAGGTGTTCCCAGGGCCACCCATTTTGTAGTGTGGGGACAGGCCTGGGGATGACACCAGGAGGAGCCGGGGATTCGGGAGGGTTTGGATGGAGTCTGAGCTTGGAGAAATAAATCGGCTGCTGGTGCTGCTGCAGCGTCACCGGGCCCAGGGTGGCACCGGCCTGTCCTGAGCCCCGGGCTGGACACGGACTGGGCTGGGTGGCCCCGTGCTGGAGCATCCCGCGAGTGGGAGAACAGGTCCAGCCTCCCCTCCCGGCTGGGCTGGCACCTTTCCTGCGGGGCTGGGCACAGAGTGACCCCGTGCCACTGCTGGGGCACACGGGGGCCCTGGGGTCCAGCTGGGTGCCCTCAGGGAGGGACAGGGTGGGGCACCGGCGTCCCCGTGGCCTCCCCGGGCAGTGCCAGCAGCAGGGGGGGTGTGGATTTTCCTGCCACACGGAGAAATCCCATCTGTGCCAGCCTGGCACCGGGAGCTCCCGGCCCCGGGGGACACGGGCCGAGCTGGGGGTGCAAACAAATCCCCGGGGCGTTGCAAGGAAACACTGGGGCAGCTTTTCCTCCTCCAAGGAATCAGGTTTCCCACCTGCCGAGAAGGAGCTGCAGGAGCGTGGAAGCCTCGGCAGCAAAGCCCCAGTTTTTTAGCCCCTGCTGTGGCAGCAGGCAAGCAAAACAAACAAACAAATAAATAAATAACATTCCCAACCTTTCCTGCAGCACATCGGCTGCTTTGGCGTTTAATTGCTTGGGAGGGGCCGGGAATAAACCCACACTGGAGCTGCACAACAGGACCTTGCCCATGGCCAGGACAAGGAAGCAGCTGCTGCTCAGCCCTGATACCTGTGCACTCACAGAGTAAGGAAATAAAACCCTGGGCCAAAGGTTTGATTTTACACTTTATTTCAAAAAAAAGAAAACACAAAACAAGAACACCATAACCCCAAAAAACACTCGAATTTCAAACAATTATATTAATGGCGCTGCTCTTGCAGCCAGCTGGGAGAAGATTCGTGGTTGCAGACCAACTGCTTGAGGGCATTTCGGTTCTCAAACCTCCAAGTATAAATAATTTCTCCATCAATATCAGAAAATAACTTATTATTATTATATATCTTAGCATAAAAACGTGAGAATTACCATCCCAAAAATACAACAACATTGCTGGCAAAAGGCCTCGATTAACCTTGTTTGCTCGTTAAGGTGTTTAAAGCAGGAACTTTAAGTGGCACTTAAGGACAGAAAGAGTGAGGGGTGTTCTCGGGAGGGCACCCCGGGCACGTCGGGCTGGGCTCATCCCTTGTTTTCCTTGGCTCCCACACTCGGCATCGCTTGGCTCCAGTCCCACGCCTCGCTCCACTGCAGCCAAACCCCCCCCGACGTCAGTTTTAGCTTTATAATTTTATACTTTTTTTGTTGTTGTTGGGTTTTATTTTTCCTCCCCCCCCCCACCCCCCGGAATCCTGGAGCCGGGACAGGGAGTTCCTTCCTGAGCAACTGCGAAAGTCTTGCACCACTCCAGCGGGATGGGGCCGGGCTCGGGGTCACCGCTCCGGGAGATTGATCACCGGCACCCACTGGTCCAGGTACCGGCTCTCCCGGCAGAAACACATCAGCTGACTCAGCGCTGGATCCTTCCACTGCGAGGCCTGCGGGTTCTGGAAAGGGGACGGCAAAAAGCTTCAGCAGGGCAGCAAAAACAACCCGAGTGCGGCACGGGGGGGGGGGGGGGGGGGGCGGGGAAACAAAAAGCACAGCAGAAGGCCCAGGAGTGTGAATCATCTTAAATTGCTACCGAGGCAAACAAACAAGTCAAGCCTGGAAGCATGTGAGGAGTTTAGCTTTGGACTCTGGGGCAGAGTAGGGAAGGGGGGAAAAAAAATAAAAAGAGAGAGAGATAAAAGGGGGGAGGGAAAGGAAAGAAAAAGGGAAAAATAAAGAGGGGAGGGGAAAAATAGAGAAGGGGAAGGGAGGAGAAATAGGGAAAGCCCCCCCCCCCAGAACAACAGGAGAAAGAGGGGAAAAACAAAGGAGAAAGATGGGGGAGATAAAGCAGAAGAAGGGGAGCAGGACCCCGCTTTCCCCGGGGCGCGGGAAGCCCCGCGGGACCCCTGGTGCCGGCCCGCTGAGGCCGCGGGTTCGAGCCCCGGGCGCGGCATGTCGAGGGGTCCCGGCCGGCAGCGGGGACCCGCGGGTGTCCCCCCGCGGCGGCGGCCCGGGCTCACCGTGACGAGCACGCAGTGCAGGTCCGCGGGCGGGTCGGGGCCCGCGGCGGGCAGCAGCAGCTGCGCCAGGCGCGCCGGGTTGCTGACGCGCAGGATGTTGATGTCGTTCTCGCAGCAGAAGGCCCGCAGCAGAGTGAAGTGGATCTGCAGCGCCGCGTCCCCCGCCTCCTCCTCCTCGGCCGCCAGCAGGCACAGCACCACGTTATCGGGGTCCCTGCGGGGCACCGCCGTCACCGCGGGCGCACCGGGCAGGGGGCAGCGGGGGGTACGGGGGGTCACTCACACGTTGAGCAGCTTGGCCGCCTCGTAGACGCCGAGGGTGAGGCTCCGCTGGCTCAGCGCCTTGCTCAGCACCTCCTCGAGCGCGTCCCCCGCCTGCTCCATCCTGCGCCGGGACACGCGGCACCGGCCGTCACCGGCCACCCCGCGCCGCTCCCCGCCCGACCCCCGCCGCCCCCTCGGCCTCACCTCCCGGCGGCGCGGCGCTCCCCGGGCAGCTCCTCCAGAGTCATCACGGGGACGAGGGCACGGGGACAGGGCCGGACGCGGGACACGGACGGACACCGGGCACGGGACGCGGCCGCGCTCCGGCCCCGCCGGCCCCGCCGCCTGTGCCGGACAAAGGCGCCCCGCGCGCGCTACCCCCGCCCGCCCCGGCCAACCCGCGCCACCCTCATTTGCATACCCCGCTGCCATTGGCCTATGCAAATGAGACCACGCCCACGTGCTGCGGAGCCCGGCCGGGCCTGACCCCGCTCGGAGCGGTCGGGAACGGGGGCAGGGAATGGGAATGGGAATGGGAATGGGAATGGGAATGGGACACGGGCAGGGACACCTGCCACAGACCAGCCTGCTCCCAGCCCCAATGTCCAACCTGGCCTTGGACACTGCCAGGGATCCAGGGGCAGCCACAGCTGCTCTGGGAATTCCATTCCAGGGCCTCCTCACCTTCCCAGCCAGGAATTCCTTCCCAATCTCCCATCCAGCCCTGCCCTCTGGCACTGGGAAGCCATTCCCTGTGTCCTGTCCCTCCATGCCTTGTCCCCAGTCCCTCTGCAGCTCTCCTGGAGCCCCTTCAGGCCCTGCCAGGGGCTCTGAGCTCTCCCTGGAGCCTTCTCCTCTCCAGGTGAGCACCCCCAGCTCTCCCAGCCTGGCTCCAGAGGGGCTCCAGCCCTGGAGCAGCTCCGGGGGCTCCTCTGGAATCACTCCAGCAGCTCTACGTCCTCCTGGTGTTGATCCCAGGGCTGGGGCAGCTCTGCAGGTGGGGCCTCACCTGAGAGGGGCAGTGGGACAGAATCCCATCCTTCGATGGATGCACTTCTCTGTCTTCCCTGCCTCCACAGGGGTTGCACTCTTGCAGTGCTCCTTCCAGGGGACACCAGTGTGCTCAGGACACAGCCTCACCAACCTTCAAACACAGGGACAACGTTTGCCACAGGGAACAACGTGGCTGCCCCATCCCTGGCAGTGCCCAAGGCCAGGCTGGATGGGGCTTGGAGCAATCTGGGATGGTGGAAGGTGTCCCTGCCATGGCAGGGGTGGCACTGGATGATCTTTAAGGTCTCTCCCAACCCAAACCAGTCTGTGGTTCTGTGATCTCTCCCTTTGCAGGTTTCCAAGAACTTGGTGCTTCTCCGGGAAGCTGCTTCCACTCCAGATGTCCCGTGTCAGCCCTGCAGACCTCCGGGGAGGATTTCTCCTGACGGGTGCTGTGTCAAAGCTTTCTCAGCTGTTGCACCCAAACCCCTCCATCCTCCCACAGCCGGTACCGGAGCTCTTTCCCAGCCTGGCTGTGGGCTGGCACATTCCCACTGGCTCCATAGAGCAGGGCTGCAGTCGGGACCCTTGGTGGTCCCTCACGGAGATTTTGGCAGCGTGTGCTTTAAAGTTTTGCTTGTGTCAGTGTTTTCCTCCAGCTCCTGAACAGCAGGAGCCATTTTCCACAGTGGTGTTTGCCGAAGCACAATGTGCAGAGGGTGGTGCCGAGCTGCTCTCCGTGCACCTCCTGCAGGATCACTGAATTGGCCATCTGGGACACGAGATATCACAGAATCACAGCGTCCTGGGATGGTTTGGGTTGGAAGGGACCTTAGGGACCGTTTTGTCCCACCCCCTGCCTTGGCAAGGACAGCTCCCACCATCCCAGGTTTCTCCAAGCCCTGTCCCGCCTGGAACACTTCAGGGACATATGAAACCATATGAAACCAGAATGCAGAGGGTGATTTCAGTACCCCCAGGTTGCATTGGCTCCAGGAGGAAACCTGGCAGGAGTTTGTTCTGCAAGTGCCCCCCCGGCTGGGCTCTGGCTGCCCCCGTCCTGCTGCTGCAGCCTGATGAGACCCGACACGACTTAACGAAGCCCACAGCATTGGGAGAAAGGGGGAAAAAGCCCTTTTTGCATCAGGTGGAGGGGTGGCAGATGGCCGGACCGCGGCAAAACAGGTGGGAGCATTGTGTGGTGACCCTCTGAATTAAGTTCGCTTAATTTGCTGTATCTCTATTAGCAACTGCAGGCGAGGGCTCTGCGGCGAGGGCTCCGGCCTCGCAGCCCCATCTGTGCCGGCCCCAGAGCTAAATCTGTCTCGGAGGCAGCTGGGAGGCAGCTGAAGCCTCTTTTCTCTCTCCTGGGCGGCGGCAGCTCCGGGACCCGGCAGGCAATGCTCTGAAACTGCGCTTTCCCTGCAGGCTTCCCGGCTGGGCGCAGTTTTCCTGTCTCTCCCTTTTCCCAGAGGAGCAGCAGGGATGCTCGGGAGGTGCCTGGGTGCCTCGGCTCTGCTGCAGGGACAGTGGGTGGCTGTGCTGGGGATGTGCCGTGGCTGCCGGCCTGGGCAGCCCAGGATGGAGCCGGACCCGCAGTTGTCCCTCCGTCAGTTCCCAGCTGGCAGCTGCTGCTAAACCTTCCTTTCATCACCTGCCAAAAGCGGCCGGGGTGTTTTGCTCTCCCCCTGCCCTTTAATCCTGACTTTCATCATTCACCAGGCTGTGCTTGCCCTCCCCTCCGTGTTCAGCATCACAGAGTCGGGGGTCAGGAGCTGTGTCGGGCTCAGCCAAGGGGCTCAGCTCTTCCCCCCACCCGGCAGACCCTCACCCCAAATGTTCTCTGGCTGTGGGGTTTGGCTGCCCGTGGTTGGAGGCAGCTTGGCGAGCAGTGGGTTAACCCCCGGGGATGTGGGAGATGCCCACTGGAGCCCTCGATGGGAGCTGTGCTGGGGAGGACTTCTGGGCCAGCTGGAGAGGTGCTTCCTGCACGTCAGAGCCTCAAGTTGTTTAATTTCAGTTTTTGGGAATGAGACCAACCATCAAACAGTGTCGGTGAGAGGTGACAAAGCCCCGTCCCTGCCGGAGCCACCGGCAGACAGCCAAGGCCCTTCCCGGGGGCTGCCTCAGGGTGGTCCCAGCCCCTGAGCCCCACAGGGCCTTCTGCTCCCTTCCCACTTGGCTCTCTGCTGTCCCTTGTTTGGGTGTCCCTGATCCGTTCCCTTCTTGCCCTGCATTGCCCTGTCCCACATGGGGCCTCTGTCCAGCCCCGCTGGCCCCTTGACCATCCCGCTGCAAGGGGCAGATCCCGCTGTGTCCGTTTGCTGGGACACCCCACCCGTCCCCTGGGCAGCCCACGCTGCTGTGCCAGGGCCACTGAGTGTTCCCAGTCCCCTCCGGATCCGCTGGATACCGAGGGCAGCGGGTGCTGCTGCAAAGCAAACGCCAGCTTGCACATTCCAGGGGCGGCCTCTGGTCCAGCAGCCGCTGTTTTCCCAGTGCCACCAGTTCCATGTCACCGACCTGACCCCGGTGCCCCAGCTCACTGCTGTGTGCAGCTTCCACCTTCCCAGAGCAGGGCATGCCACCCCGGAGCCTTGCAGGAGCAGATCCCCCGGGCTCTGACACCCAGGAAACTTTGGCTTTGCCTCCCTGTGGAGCGGGGCAGAAGCCTGGCGTTGCCCCAGGGTCCAGCTTCCCTGGCACCATCAGTGCCATGTCCCCTCCAGCGCTGGCAGCACAACAAGAGCAAGAAGGCACTTTCCCCCTGTTTTCCTTGGAGTTTCTCCATCCCTGATGGAACTAAAAGCGGGGTTCAGCTGGAGCTACCCCTGCTGGTGTTCAGGGTTTGACTTTGGCCAGACCTGGGAGCGCACAGGGCAGCCAGGAAGTCTGGGCCTGGCTGGGTTTGGCTCTGGAGCTGGGCACGGTGCCAGCAGCTTTCTCAACCTCCCAGGTCACGGGAGTGCAGCTGAGAGCCCAGCTCGGTGGCACGGAGCAGGGGTGGGACTTCCCTGGAACAGACAGCCACCTCCTGCCTGGCCCAGGCTCCTTTGCAGGCTCCTGACTGGGGGTTACCTCCCCCGAAGGTGGGAGGGCAGGGGGCTGGGGGGCTGCGGGATCTGGGATGTGTTTATCCCACCCGGTTTGCCTGCACTCAGCACATTCCTGTGGCCCTCCGTGGTGCTGGAACATAGCTGGGTCTCCCTGGCTGCAGCACTCTGGGGCTCGGCAGCAGGAACTCTGCAAACAGGGAGCACAAGTGGGAGCCTGGGAGTGCTTTAATGGCTTTGAACTGAAGGAGGGGGGATGGAAATTAGAGATTAGGAGGAAATTCTTGGCTGTGAGGGTGGTGAGACCCTGGCAGCTGTGGCTGCTCCATTCCTGGAAGTGCTCAAAGCTGGGTTGGACAGGGCTTGGAGCAGCCTGGGATAGTGGAAGGTGTCCCTGCCCACTCCCCAGGAGAGTGGAGCTGGATGAGCTCTAAGGTGGCTTCCAGCCCAGGATTCTATGATTATATGGATCACCCATGTCCCACCACCCTGGGTAGCTGCTGGAATGTCTTTTCCTTCCCCAGCCTGTGAGGTGCTGCCCCAGCAAGTCCCTGCTCGGCTCCCAGCAGCTCCTCACACCTGTGAATTCAGGGCAGCAGAAACCTGCGCTGCTGCTGGCAGGGAAATTCCATCTGCCTGCCATCCCTTGCCCTGGATGCATCCCTCCACCCCTCCTCCCTGCATGGAGCAGGTGTTTTTCACACCCTGTGCAGGCCGGCCTCACGTGGCAGCCTCGAGTGCTGGTGGGAATCATCCGGCCGGGCAGCGCCGGGCGAAGTCCAGGATGGGGACAGGGAGAGCTGCAGGAAAATAAAACCAAACTTTGTCCATTTAATGGCAGCGTGGGGCCATAAACCAGCACACGAGCGGCTCTTCCGTGAGGGAACACTGTCCTGCCCCACAAGGAATTGGCTTCCTGTGCCCTGCTGGAGACACCCAGCCTCCCACAGGCAGCTCCCTGTTTCCCAGGTGCTTTGCTTTCCCTGTGCATGCAGAAGAGCTCTGGTATGAGCAGAGGGAGGGCTGGACCCTCCCCAAACCAGCCCCCAGTCATGAACGTGGAATCAGGGAACTGGGCTGGTTCAGCCTCCAGTCAGAGTTACATTTCCTGGTGTTCTGTGGGCAGCAGGGAGCTCGGGGGGGGACATTAAATCATTCATCTGAATTCATTTTGTCTCCTACAAATACACGGAGTGAGAAGAGTGTTTGGAAAGCAAAGGGGAAGGACCTTGGAGCGAAGCCCTGAGTTCGATGGTCATTGCAGCAGAGATAATGAGACTGGGGTGTTTATTTGAGAGCAGATTACAAAATATAAACTAAAATATATAATATAAAATGCATATAATGTTTATGAGACCCCATTGCAGAGCTGCCTCCAGCCCTGAGGTCCAACAGCAGGAGGACTTGGAGCTGCTGGAGTGATTCCAGAGGAATCCACGGAGCTGTTGCAGGGCTGGAGCCCCTCTGCTCTGGAGCCAGGCTGGCAGAGCTGGGGGTGCTCACCTGGAGAGGAGAAGGCTCCAGGGAGAGCTCAGAGCCCCTGGCAGGGCCTAAAGGGGCTCCAGGAGAGCTGCAGAGGGACTGGGGACAAGGCATGGAGGGACAGGACACAGGGAATGGCTTCCCACTGCCAGAGGGCAGGGCTGGATGGGAGATTGGGAAGGAATTCCTGGCTGGGGAGGTGGGCAGGCCCTGGAATAGAATTCCCAGAGCAGCTGTGGCTGCCCCTGGATCCCTGGCAGTGTCCAAGGCCAGGCTGGATGGGTTTGGAGCATCCCTGCCCAGGTTCGGCCCCTGCCCGCACACGGACAGGGACAGGACAGGGACAGGGACACGGAGGGGACGCGGCCGCCGTCGCTCCGGTGCCCTCTGGCGGCCGCACCGGGGGGAGCACCCGGGAGCTCAAGCCGGGATATCGCGGCTCTGGCACGGCAGGAAAAATGCGTTTGTTGGTTTTTTTGATGTAGTTTTGCAGTAAGGAAAAAGAGAACGATGAGTGCAGCCTTTAATCATGGGATCCTGACAAGGACAGCCTGGTGGCACCAGTGGGATTAGGGTCTGTTTGTGCTGACCCCCCTGCCCCACTGTGGGGCTGCAGGCTGGGGGCCGCCAACATCCCAGGGAGTCACTTGGGCTGCGAAACCAGAGGAAACATTGGGTGAGAAACCATCCCATGGAGGATGGAGGCAGCGGCTGCAGGAGCAGTGGGAGCAGGGTGGGATGGACCTCAGGACGTCCCATCCTGATGGCATCTCCACACCAAACCTGTCCAGCGGTGCAGAGAGCAGGGGAGCCCCAGGGGAATGTGGGGCTTGTGCCCCAAGCCCAGAAGCTCTTTAGGAGGAATTAGAGGTGATGAAAGAAGCAGAAAAATGCAGCTGCACATGCTCCAGGGCACCTGCAGGGAGCTGCTTCCTGGCTGGCCTCATGGAGCAGCAATGTCCCGTGGAGCAGGAGCAGGGCCGGGGGCTCCTGGCATCCCTGAGCGCTGCCGTGTCACCGGGGATGTGGCTGACACCGGGGATGTGGCTGACACCACTTCCCACCTGCCACGGGGGGAGGAGGACCTGCACTCACTTCCTGGAGCAGTCAGGCCAATCCTTTAACATGAACCTGTTAACAAGGGTGATTTGTTTGTCTTGCGAAAACGCACACTTTTTTTTTAATATGCATAATTTTCTAATTAGAATTAGAATTAGAATTAGTTGGAAAGAGATGATCTTTAAGGTCCCTTCCAGCCCAAACCATTCTGTGATCCAATCACCTTGACCACAAACAGGACCTGTACCATGGACAGGACGGGATGCCCACCATGCCACCGGCCTGGGGATGATGCCCACCATGCCACCAGCCTGGGGAGTGCGCTCCCTGTGGCACCTTATCAGAGCTGTCAGTCCTGCAGCTCCCTGCTCGTTTGTGTCCTTATCTAAGGGAGCAGCTGTGGGGACCCTGTGGGACATCAGCACTGGGACAGTCCATGAGTGACACAAGGCAGAGGGTGAAGAACTCAGGGGAAGAATCCTCAGTGTGGGGAGGGGTTGGGGGTCTTGCTGCAGGTCCTGGGCTGCAGGCTGAGCATCTTTCATTTGTCTGTGGTGCCTGCAGCCCAGGAGCCAGGCGGGATGGGTGGGATCCAGGCAGGACGGGTGGCCAGGCAAAGGTTCACTTCCTGGGCAGGAGCTCTCGCAAACACATCCCGAGCCTTTGCATCTCCTCCTCAGGAGACACTTTTGTGGCCGATGCCTTAAGGACGGTGTGTGATGGAGAGCCAGCCCCCGGATGCTCAGCCTGTGAGCAGCCTCCTGTGCGCTGCCCTGAGGTCCAGCCCCTTCATCCCCCCAAACATCCATGGAAAAGGGTGGTCTCTGCACCTCAATATTCCTGCCTGTACATCAGCTCCGGGCTCAGGAAGCACCCCAACCCCGCTCTACACCCCAAGGATGCACAGCAAGCCTACCCGGGGTGCACTGCACCTACCAGGATTTGGGATCCCCTTTGGAGGGCTTGGGACAGGCGGGAGCAGTGGGGACACCTCCCAAGCTGCCACCCGAGCCGCAGCTGAGCCGAACGTGCGACAACAGCCCCGAGGCTTGTTTGAGACGTGCGGGTCGGGCAGCCCACGCCGCTCGTTAGCAGAGCTGGGTGCCTGTAATCACCCTAATGAGTAGGTGCCTCGCCGAGCAGCAGCAGAGGCAGTTCCGTGACCTCCTTTCGGCGTGTTTGATCTGCCTGTTCCTGTATTTCCTTACCCGGGCCAGCTGCTGCCGCAGCAGCTCGGTCGGCACGCGTGGGCCCGGGGCTCCCGGGAACAGCACGTGGGCTGAGCCGGTGCCCTGCTCAGCCCCTGGGAATACCAGCCTGGGAATACCAGCCTGGTCCATGACAGACGGTGCCGGCAGGAATGGCTCCGGCTCATGGCCCAAACCTGGCACCACGCTGGTGGCTGAGGCGGTGTCATCCCCGCGCCTGGAACACGCGAGGTTTCTGCACGGGAGCTGCTGCTGCTGCTCCTGCACGTCCTGCTCTGCCCAGAGTCCCACCAAGGTCCTGGAGTTTGCGCCAAGCCTGTTTCAATCAAGCACAGCAGAGCAAAGGGGCGCTCAGCTGAGTGCTGGGGAGCTGGTGTTCGGATCACTCCGTGTGCTGCACACCCCTCAAGGATTTCTCCCCACTTCCCCGGGGGTCCTGCAGGGCTGGGCTCCTCCCAGAGCCCAAACAGGCAGGAGAAGCAGGCAGGAGGATCACGCTGGACAAGGAAAACTGAGTGCCCTGCCCCATGTGCAAACAGCAGCGGCTGGGTGCTCCCAGGCTGGGCTGCTGGCACGGAGGGCTTGGCTCAGGTCAGTTTTGTGTCAAATGCATCTGCAGGGACGAGAAAAACCAAGCACTGGGGCTGGGTCGTGTTTGGGACAGGTGCCTCGTGTGAGAAGGGCTTTGGGTGCCAGAGGGCCTGGGATGGGCTGCGCTGATCCCTGCTCCAGCAGAGTTTATCCTGGTGCCACCAGGCTCAGGGCTCAGCTGGTGCAGCAAAGACCTCGGCCAAGCTCAATCTCCTTGCTCTCCTGCAGCTGCCAGGTGGGAAACTGTGTCTTCCTTAACTCAGCCCTGCCTTGGCCGTGCCCCAAAATAAACCTACACTCGTTCCTGCCCTGCATCGTGCTCCATAAAACAAAAAGGCCGTTTTTATTTGTGCAGCGGATGAACTCTCTGCTCCCCGCAGCCGCTGGAGGGGCAGGCTGAGGGTGGTGAGAGTGAGCGGGCAGGCTGAGGATGGTGAGAGTGAGCAGGAAGGATGAGGATGGTGAGGGTGAGCAGGAAGGATGAGGATGGTGAGAGTGAGCGGGAAGGATGAGGATGGTGAGAGTGAGCGGGACGGACGAGGATGATGAAGGTGGGCACTGTCCCTCCGCAGCCCCACGCCAGGCAGGGTTGGTGTGGGGTGACTCAGAGCACTCTCGCCTGCCTCGGCTCGGCAGCAATTCCCGCGGATCCAGCAGAGCTGCCGGCTCAGCAGCCCGGCCCAGCTCCCTTGGCCGCCCTCCACGCCCCGCGGCCGGTCCCGCTCGGAGCTGGGTGAGCAAACAGGACGGGCTGGTTTTCGGCACGGCGAGAACGAGCTGGGCTTGGCGCTGGCAGGGCTTGGAGGCAGCTCCATCCCCACCATCGCTTCCCCAGGGGGACCGTGACTGGCTGAGGGTCTCCTGGACAGCCTCAGTGGCAGTGTCACCGTGGGGCACGCTGACACTTGTACCCTAGAGGGTTTCATTGCCCCAGGGACAGTGCCAGCCCAGATTTTGTCTGTCTGTCGGTTCAGGATAAAGGGCAGTGAGTCAGCCTGCTGGAAGATGGCTGTTGCAGGAGCTCCTGTGCACATTCCATGTGCGAGGGTATCCCAGTCATCACTGGCATCCCCGTATCCCTCTCAGGCACCTGATTCCCTCAGCACCAAGGCCTGTGGCTGTGGGCCAGGGTCAGCAGCGAGCCTGGAGCAGGAGGCTGAGCTGCTCCAGGCCAGGCAGTGGGGAAGGAGTGGGGGAGGCACAACTCCCAACACCGAACACGCGGCCGTGGGCTGCCCCACGCTCGGCTGCAATCGCGGTTTAACGTGTTCCCTTTCCTGCCACCCACAGGGCTGCAACACCAGCACAGCCAGCCTGAAATAAGGCGGCACAGGGGGAAAAACACAGCGTCTTTGCTTTTTCCAGGCAGAGCAGGC
This sequence comes from Corvus kubaryi, assembly GCF_017639235.1. Taxonomy (NCBI): domain Eukaryota; kingdom Metazoa; phylum Chordata; class Aves; order Passeriformes; family Corvidae; genus Corvus; species Corvus kubaryi. The sequence goes on along the minus strand of NW_024581108.1, from coordinate 25,077,792 downwards.
CCTGCTCCAGCTGCCGGTGCGTTCCCGTGGCCGTGTGGCGGTGCCAGCGGCGGGCGCGTGGGAGGAGGCAGCGGGCACAAAGTGGCCGTGTCAGCGGCAGCGAGACGGGAGCAGCCTGTGGAAGCAGAGGCAGCTTGAGCTGGCAGGGAGGAGCAGCTTTCTGCTCAGACAGTTACCAGCCTGCCCAGCGGGTTCCACTTAGGCACGTCCCAGTCCTCCCAGCACTGCTGCACCTGGCCCTTGGCTGTTCCATGGAGACGCCTCCTAATTTTTCACCCCTAATTTCCCCCAGTAATGACCCTGGGAAGAGCTGCTGCGGGTGCTGGAGGTGGCAGCCGGAGGGGCTTGGGCAGGAGGGCTTGGTGCCCACTGGGAGCTGAGCCCAGCAGTGGTGGGTGCTGGGATGTGGAGGCTCCCCTTGGTCCCGCAGCACCGTGATCCCAGTGTGCCTGAGCTCTCCTGAGCCTTTTATGAAGGGGAAATATAATTTTCTCCTCTTCTCCATCTTTTCAGATTAGGAAGGGAAAGCCTCTCTCCTCCAGGGCAGTTTCCAAGGGAGGTGTTTGATCACCGCAGCCAAGGAGGCTCCTGTGCACCCACCCCTGGAAGTGTTCAAGGCCAGGTTGGAGCAATCTTGGAGTTTTGGAAGGTGTCCTTGCCCATGGCAGGGGCTGGAACGGAATGAGCTTTTAGGTCTTTCCAACCCAACCCATTCTGTGATTCTATGACTCCGTGCCCCAGCCCCTCCTGGCCCCCCCATTCTGCAGCACCAGGCTTTGGGAGCCAGGGAAGGGGTGGCTGGAGCACAGCTCACAGAAACCAGCCCAGCTCACAGAAACCAGCCCAGCTCACAGAAATAGCAGCGACAGAAGGAGTGTTTGGTGTACCCGACCTTCTGCTTCGTACAGCTCCAGTGCTGCTTTTCCAAACTAAAAATACCTCTTACCTTGACTGCTCCAAGGAAGAACACTTGCTCGACAGGTTGTTTAGGATTCAGGGGAAGAAAGTTCAGGCAGAGCTCAATTACTCTGCCTTAATTTACAAGCCAACTTCTGTGTCTGCATGATTTGCTTCGCTTGTCTGTGCACATTTTAAAGCACAGAGCAATGCTGGGGGAGGGCATTTTTCACTGCACGTACTTAGGGTAGAAATACTGCTGTTATTCACATCTTTACAGCCCTCCTCATAATGAAACTGCTGCATTTTCTGCCATATTAAAAAAAAACCCATTAGTGCTGTGCTGAAATGAGCAGAATATGTGGGAGGATAAAGATGTGCATTGCAGATCGTGAATGTCCTCGTGACTTCTGCCTTCTCCTGGTCATTCCTGCTGTCCCGCTGGGCAGTGCTGGGTAATTCCGGGAGTTCTTCTCGGAAGGGATCCATGTGTGGATGCAAGCTGAGAAGTTGCTACATTTCTCTGTGATGTGTGTGAATTTTTTCATTCTCAGAAGTCATGGCCATACTTGACTTTATTTGGAAGCAATCCCTGTATTTCCTGTGGCCTGGAATCACAGAATCATTAAAGTTGGAAAAGACATCCAAGATCATTGAGGCCAACCTAAGGAAAGATTCATCTCGAAGAAACCTCCAAGCAGTATCCTCCTCGTTCACATATTGTCTATGCTGACTGTGAAATAACTGAAAACCCCATAAACCAGATTTATAAAGTCAAAAAGTAGGAAAACCATGGTTTTGGAATGGAGCAAGGACCCAGCTGAATACTCTTCTCCCTGCTGTAAACTTGCTGCATTTCCTATTCCTGCTTATTAAGCAGGCAGCTGGCAGCTGCTGGCAAAGCTTTGGAATAGCAGAGGAGTGTAGCGTGTCCGAAGGCTCTCGGGGCCTCTTTTGGGCAGCAGCTCTTTAGGTGGGATATCCATAGGCCACGGAGCGCTGTGTGTCCCAGCCAGAAATAGCACTGGAGATCTGCTCCTCTGGCCGGTGGAAATGCTGGTTTACTCCAGCGGGGAAGGAGAGCACCCATGTCTGTCATGCAGGAGGATGGAAGAAGCCAGCCCAGCTTTTGGTGGCAGCTCCTGGAAGACTTCTTTGTGTTTTTTAATCACCCTCGCTGTCTGCTAGTGCCTAATGAGTGCAGACCTTGCCATCCGTCCTTCCCTCAGCCAGTCACAGTGTGCTGATCCAGTGTGGGCTGGGATTCCTGCAAGGCTGTGCCTGTCCACCAAGGAAAACTTATCAATTGGAATGTGCCAGTTAAAGAGTTGTTTTTCAAATGAGGTCTAAACACAGGTGACTTCTGTCCTGTCCTGGTCCTTTGTGTGACCCACAACGCTTGTGTGGGTAGAGCACTAGGATCCTCCCTTGGTGTAAAGGCTCCCTTTTAGTTTGAATATTTTAAACCCCCTTTTTTAATGTTAGGAATGGAAGTGTTGTCTTGTGGCCAGCAGTGCTTGAAAACTGTGAATTATACTCGTGGACAGCGTTGTCATTTGGACTTTTGACCCACATGGCTGATTGTGGGGCCGTTTAAATGCAAACAGCAACATGCAAACACAGAGTGTGACGCTCCAGAGAGGAGCTTCCTGCAGGCTGCAATTCCCGCTTCCTGCTGCACAGAATGCCCAGCTCCGGTAACCGCGTTCACGTGATGATCGGTTTCCCCATTTGTATTAAATACTTGGAGTCTGTTTTCATCATACAATGATGGAATGGTTTGGGTTGGAAAGGACCTTACAGACCATCTGGTTCCATCTCCTGCCATGGGCAGGGACACCTTCCACTGTCCCAGGCTGCTCCAAGCCCCATCCAAACCTGGCCTCGGACACTGCCAGGGATCCAGGGGCAGCCACAGCTGCTCTGGGAAATCCATTCCAGGACCTCCCCACCCTCCCAGCGAACAATTCCTTCCCAGTATCCCATCTATCCCTGCCCTCTGGCAGCGGGAAGCCATTCCCCCTTGTCCTGTCACTATCTGCCTGTGTTTGGCATGTGTTTAATTCAAGCTGTCATCCCAAACCTTTCATGCACTTGGAAAATTGTGAAATACCAAGCGCACATCAGCAGCACAGGGGAGCTGGACGTGTGCAGCCCTTTCCAAAGCAACAAAAGGCAGATGCTCTGGCTTCCCTTGGAGTTGCAAATCCCAACCCTCGGAGCCAGGCAGACCATTTCCGTGAGCAAGCCCCCTCCCATAAAGCTGCCGGTGCCATCTGGCAAAAGCACGTCAGGGATCCGAGTAGGAATCGTTTGCGTTTTGTTCATAAAATCTGCGTGTGATGCAACGCGGCCTCGGAGCGTGTGACGGGGCATCCAGGCTTTTCCTGGAAACATCGGCACGTCCACGCAGTGTTTTAATTAGGTGTTGCTTGGTGCCATTTGATTCATCCCTAAAAGGCTTTGAGAAAAGAATGTTTTCAGTTCTCAGGGTATAATTTATGGTGATTATTCATATCCCGGGAAGGGGGTGAGCTGCTCCAATCCCCCTCAGAGCCACTGCAGGAGGGGTTTCCTCGAAAACCTCCCAAAAACAGAGCACAGGGAGCTGTGGCACTGCAGGGAAATATAATGAAGAACAATCCATGAAACCAAAAATTTTTAGTTTATTTGAAGAAACTAAACTATGGAGTTTTCCAAACCAGTTGGTGTTGAGTCTTGAATTTATGAGCAACGCGCATTCAAGAACTGAACAAATGTAATTAAATTAATTTTGAAAGCAATTATTTCAAGCTTCTTGGAACAGGCAAAGCAAATATTGGAAATAACATCCTTGCTGAGAACAAAGTTTATTTTATAACAGGTGCCAAAAGGTTCTGATGACTTAGAGATATAAACTGTGAGCAATCAAATCGTGTTTTGAAGGACATGTCAAATCTGTGCCTGTTTATTACATTTTAATCTCTTGATAGAATGCCTTTTGGCTATAACCAGATACACACATACACACACACACGTATTCATGTATAAAAATATTATAATAGTCGTGTACTGACATAATTGCATCAACTTATTACTATTAGTATACAATATTTAATATATTAATATTAATATTGTGTGTCGCATATTATGTATGATGCATTATGTGTTATTATGTTATTATATACTATACATCGCTGTAGATATTATCGCATATGATATATATTACATATTATTATATACAGCAATATACAGTATTTATTTCTACTGTATACCGCTATATTAATAGTATATTAATACGTATTAATCGCGCAAACATCTACCACCTCCACTTGACACTGCCTGCTACGTCTGTCCGCTAATTAGACGAGCAGAAATGCCCACGAAGGCGGGAAATCTTGTTCTAACTTTCAGCTCAAGGCCTGAAAATCAACTTTTATTAGTCAATAACTGCAAATCTCTTAATTCCGCTTTATTTAGGTTTTATTTCTGAGGGAGCCCACACGCGGGCGGTACCATCGGCGCGGGGGGGGGCCCCCCCCCCCCCCCCCCCCCCCCCCCGCCTCCCCCGTCGACCTATCCCCCTCCCTCGCTGATGGTAGAGTCCACGGCGGGAAACCGCGCTCCCGCCTCACACAATGTGCGCGCAGTTCGCGGCGCGGCCGCCGGCGGCGCTGCAGCGCCCGCCCGCCCTCCCCGCGGAGGTGCCCGGATGTGGCCGCGCCGGAAGAGAAGCGCGTCTCCTCAGGGCCCGCCATCTTGTGCGGCAGCGAGCAGGGCGCGGGGGGCCCCGGTAGCATCCGCGCAGGATCCCGCCGACGGGGGCCCATCATGCCCGGACACCTGCAGGAGGGCTTCGGGTGCGTCGTCACCAACCGCTTCGATCAGCTCTTCGATGACGAGTCCGACCCCTTCGAGGTGCTGCGCGCGGCGGAGAGCCGGAGGAAGGAGAGCGGCGGCGGCGGGAGCCAAGCGGGCGGCGGGGCCCGCGGCCCGGCGGGCGCCCAGAGCGGCTCCTCGGGTGGGGCTGGCGGCGCAGGCCAGGCGGGCGGCGGCGCGGGCAGTGCGGCCAAGCAGCTGCGCAGGGAGTCGCAGAAGGAGCGCAAGAACCCGCTGCCGCCCTTCGCCGGCGGGGACCGCCGGGAGGATGGCGGGGGCCAGCCCGGAGCGCCGCTGCGGAAGGAGGGTGAGCGGGCCGGGG
>NW_024581108.1:25016795-25072615 GCF_017639235.1 Corvus kubaryi | reverse complement strand
GGGGCCGTGCATGGCGGAGGCCGCCCGGGGCGCCCGCGGGGCCGGTGGCGGCGGCCCCGGGCTCGCCCGGCCCCGGGCTCGCCCGGCCCCACGTGTCCCGCGGCTCGGCCCGCGCAAAATGGAGTCGGGCGTGCGGGGCGCCCGGAGCTGCCTCGGTGCCGGCGGGAGGGAGAGGAGTAACGCGAAATAGGAAAGCCTAGCAGTGAAGAGAATCGTGGGGTGGTTCGTGTGGGAATAGAGCTTAAAGCCCACCTCGTTCCGTCCCCTGGCATGGGACACTTTCCACTATCCCAGGCTGCTCCAAGCCCCAATGTCCAGCCTGGCCTTGGACACTGCCAGGGATCCAGGGGCAGCCACAGCTGCTCTGGTCACCCGGTGCCACGGTCTCCCCACCTTTACAGCCAAGAATTCTTTCCCGATATCCCATCTAAACCATCACAAGGAATCCTGGAATGGTTTTGGTTGGAAGGGCCCTTTCGTTCTCCCCGTGCCATGGGCAGGGACACCTTCCACTAGACCAGGTTGCTCCAAGCCCCGTCCAACCTCGTGTCCTGAACTTGACTCGTGTTTCAGGTGGTCCGATGGATTTGACAGGATGCCTGGAAGTTCCTGGGCTTTCCAAAATCCGTTTGGGTAATTTTCTAGTGAATAGCGTTGATAGCAATATTTTTGTATTCATATATATTTAAATAATAGCTTGTATGAATTCTTAGTTTCTGTAAATTTCTAAGACATCCTAGGTAGAAAACTTTGGAAAAAAGAAATCCAAGTATAAATAGATTAAAGGAACATGCTCTGCAAATTAGTAGGCCACGGTCCCACATGGATAGGGAGGGATGGATGTGGGCACATGGCGTCCCGTGCAGGCAGCTCCACCGCGCCCAAACTTGGGCGCTCGGCAGGTGGGTCACAACTCGGGTTAAAAGGAATCCTTGAAAAGCATCAATGTGTGGTGACAGCAGATTACGTGGGAGCAAGGGAATAACAGGTTAACTGCAATTTAAACAAGCTTTTCAGAGAGCACGATGCTAAGTGAAAGCGTCTTAATACTTCAGCATTTATGTTACAAAGTGATTCTGATTCTCCACTGTGTTTTATGCTGTTAAAGAAAGAAATCATTTTAATATATTACTTGTTTTGGAAAGCGAGTCTTACCAATGTTATTTGAAAACACCTCGTGAGAAGACAAATTTAGGAACTATGTTACAAATACTCTTTGCTTATGGATCTGTTGCTCTTTAACGCTCGGGAGTGTTTCCTGTGTGAGGGATGCAATGATTTGTCCGGAGTCTCAATTCCTTTAACCAGTGTCCTCTGGAAACCTTAGCCAGGTGCGGGATTCCGGTGCTGTCCCCCGCGAGGTACACCTGGGGACATGGCAGTGTCTTTGGCACCGCAGGAGGGGTTTGGGCAGGGCTGGCAGCCCCTCTTCACCTTCTGCTTTTTGCATCTTGTTTTCAACAGCAGTGTGAAAAATAAGTATTTTCGTGGTTTGTTGTGGTAGTGAAACAGAGAAAGTCGGGGCTGCTGTTGTAGCAGTGTCGTAAACAAAGTCAGTTTCCAATTTGAAAATGTCTATTTTTGTGCGTGGCTGTTCTTGCAGTTCTGGCATCATAAAGGTGCTCGGTGCCAGGGTTTGTTTCCTGTGTGAATGTATTTTAAGCTATTCCACTACTCCATAAAGCTGCAAGTGATTTGCCTGCTGAATTAGCAGTTCAAAGCTTGGTGATGCTGAGAAATAACTGGTATTTTGGGTTAGGCTTCAGCAGGAGCCGAGTTTGTCTGAGTTCAGGGCGTTTAACTCGAAATTCAAAAGCCGTGGCTGTTCCATTCCAGTTCTGCAGCATGCCTGCTCCTCTCCCTGCTTCACCTCCTCACATGGAATGCCTGTCCTCATTGGAGAGCCCTTCTCCAAGTGCAGGCTGCTGAGTTTAACTCCTTGTTTCCTCAGGGAGTCGGGAACACTTAGGGAGCTAGGTATGCCATGCAAACTTCATGTTAAATACAGCTTGTAAGGTGAGGGAGACATTGTTCATCTGGGTGTGTTGGCTTGGATATCATTACAACTGCAACTTCTGTAGCCCCACCCAAATTTGACATTGCTTGCTAGGCAGGAACTTGGTTCTTTAAAAAAATGTAAAAATCAGCTTTGAGTTTAAAAGCTGGCTCCTTAATTTTGGAGCCAGTGTTTTGGCAAGAAAATGATATAACAAAGCAGCAATGTGTTTGTCCTGATCTTTTAAAAAAGAGTAAGCAAGGCCTTTCACATGAGTGGAAAAGAAAACTGTGTTAGATCCTTCAGAGGGCTTGGTAAAGAAGAGAATGCCCACGGGAGGTTTTTATTTGCAATAAAAACCCTTTTAGGGGGCCTAGGCAGGGAGGAAGAATGCTGGGCAGCTCGGTGGCACTGTGGAGTCTTAAGCTATTTTGAGAAGTGCACAAGAAGGAGAATCTTTGTCAGGGAATGTGTGTTGGATTGGGAGGATCTGTGTGGATCCCAGTTAGTCACTGACCTGTACGTGCAGGTGGCACCTGTCTGGTACAGCTGGTGGTACTGCTGCCTAGAAGAGTTTCCAAGGACAGAATCACAGGATCATTTAGGTCGGAAAACACCTCCAAGATCATGGAGTGCAACTGTTAGAACAGCACAGGATGACTGTTTTAGGGAGCACAGGACTGTCTTAGGGCCAGTGAGGTGATGCTCGCTTCCTTTGTGTTTTTTCAAATAAAACCCACTTGTTTTACCTGAAAAGCACCTTTCAGAGAAAAAAAAAATGTAATAAAATCTTGCTTACCTTGATTCTTGTTTGAAAGCTGACCCTGTTATTTCAGCAGGGGTTACTAAACTTTTCAGTCAAACACAATTTGAAATCTTGGGTAGAAATGTGGCTGGGAAGAGTCAGGTGAAGGTGCAGTTGCTCAGGTTCTGCAGAAGTAAAACTTTTATTCCCGCTTGTTTCCCTGGGGGGTCAGTATCTGTCCCGGAGCATTCCACATTCCGTTGATGTGTCTGGCCTGATGTTTCAGGGATAAGGAGGATTGGCAGGAGGCCTGATCAGCAGCAGCAGCAACAGCAGCAGGGGGAAGGCAAACCCATCGACAGGAGACCCGAGCGACGACCTCCCCGCGAGCGCCGCTTCGAGAAACCCGCCGAGGAGAAGGGCGAGGGAGGAGAGTTCTCTGTGGATAAGTAAGAGTTTTGTCTTGGTGATAAACAGCTTTCCTAGCTTTGGCAGGACAGGGCTGTCCTGCCTTCTGCTGCTCAGGTAAAAGAGCTGATTGAATCAAGATTAAATTCGTGTTGTGCAGACCATAACACTTCCCTTTTCCATGGTTTTGTTTGCAAACTTAACTCAAGTTTTAGGCTGAGAGTGGTCTACATGAACAGGTTCATGGGTGTAACTGAAATTATGGCTTAAATCAAGATATTCACCATAATTCTGTACATCTATAGCAGATAACTCAGGAAAGGAACCCAAGCATAGCTGCAGGATGAGATTTGTTTGCTGTTACAGCTGTGGCTTTAATCTGCCCAGCTGACTTAAAGCCAGCAAAAGTTTGTCCACGTAGGTGTTTCCTTCTTGCAGCCTTGGCTACAGTGGCTTCAGACCTGGAAGTGGTGAAGCCATCGTAGATCTACGTGAGATTTAAAGTGTCTTATGTGTTGTGAAGCAGCCAGAATTGAAGTAATGTTCAAATATTAAAGCTTTAGTAGCCAAAGTTAAGATCCTTTTAAAAGTACGTTGGATAAAAGTGAGTTTAGTTGAAGTTTTGGCATCAGTTAATTTCATAACACAATACAAACACTAAATTTTGGAATTAATGCCAGAAGATGCAAACAAACAACAATCCTGAGCATTTGTTTCTGGATTCTAAAATCATGGAACCACAGAATGGTTTGGGTTGGAACGGACCTTAAACGTGGTCTGGTTCCAACCCATACCATGGGCCGGGACACCTTCTACCAAACCAGATTTGGTAGAAGGTGTCCCGGCTCCCAGCCCGTCCAACCTGGCCTTGGACTCTTCCAGGGGTTGGGGAGTGACTTTTCTGCAGTTAGAGCCTGAACCCAGCTACAAACGAATTATCAAAGGAAAAACAAGTAAATAAAGTTCTCAAGAGAAGAATGGTGAAACCCACTGTGCATTTTTGGAGGTGAATCACTTGACTCAGCTACTAACAGTAATTATCAAAGGAAAACCAAGTAAACAAAATCCTCAAAGAGGACAAGAACCATGAAATGCTGTCCATTTTTGGAGTGAATCCCTGACCTGTGGCTGTTCTGTGCCAGACCCATCCTGGACCGACCCATGCGTGGACGTGGAGGACTGGGCCGGGGCCGTGGCCGCGGGCGCGGGATGGGCCGAGGAGATGGGTTTGACTCTCGTGGCAAACGGGAATTTGACAGACACAGTGGCAGCGATAGATCGTAAGTCTTTACCTTTTCCTAGTCCTTTTGGCTCTTCTTTACCACTCTGACCCCATTTAAAATTGATCCTTTGAATTTCTGTGTCTGGACACTATAATGTTAACTCAGTTTTGTTAGTTCTGTTTCACATTCACATTTCAGCGGCCTAAAGCACGAGGACAAGCGCGGTGGCAGCGGATCACACAACTGGGGAACCGTCAAAGACGAGCTAACGTTAGTAATCTGTCATTGCTCAGAAAACTATTATGTTAATCAGCCCTAATTATGGCTTTCAGAACACACACATTTAGCTGCCTTTTTGCCTTTGATCTCCATGATTTTTGCCACGCTTCTGCTGAGTTTAAAACCCAAGCGATTTCTTGTAATGTAAGAATAGCTTCGCTGTTCAGCCAGAATTTTGGGGAAGTTTGGGAGGCCTCGTGCTGGTTTTGTAACAATTTTTTGTTAAAATGAAACCGTTCTATTTTTAGTAAATTTTGATCAGGTGTAAGCATGCATGTTGTATTACAAAAATTCAGCTATTCCATTGAAATCTATTTTTAATGCCCAGATCCATTTTGTGTTGGAAGGGACTGCGGGAACCTTTCAGGAGGGGTGGTAGGAAGCATTGGGGAAAACCATTAGTTAAGTGAAAAGCATCGAATTTAAAAGGCACAGAGAGCACCAATCCTTGTTGAAACAGTAAATCCACTGTAGATCTTGATTGTTAATCTTATGTAGCTTTAAAGAGGGATGAAGTTGTAAAAAAGCCCCAACTCCCAACGTTATGTAATTGCAGTGAATTGGATCAGTCAGCTGTAACTGAGGAAACGCCAGAGGGAGAGGAGCATCCGCCTGCTGATTCTGAAAATAAGTGAGTACCACCCCTCTCCGTGCTCCTGGGTTGCTTCAGAGGTGCTATTGCGTTACCTTTAACCTCTGTTATTTATTCCCACATCTGTTTTGCTGAACTCAGATTATCAGTAGATTATCCACAGTGCTGCTGAATGAGTCCCCTTAAAAACCTCATGTCTGGAAATTGTTGTCTTTAAACCATTCCTTGGTGTCCTGCAGGCTCTTTCAGCTTTATTTATTAATAATCATTTCTAATACACTTTGGGTTTTGGGATTGCAACTCCAAATTCCAAACCCAAAAGCATCTGTGCTCAGACTAGATAGAAGCACCAAGAAAATGGGACAAAAATGCCAGTGGAAGGCAATTTTTTGAACTTAGTTTTTCAAAACAGCCTTGGAGACCATGTGACTGAGCTGTAGCAAAAAGGTTGTATCTTTCATTCTCCACGCAGTTTTCAAAGTTACCTGGATCTCTTCCCATCTCAGTTGGACACTGTTACAGAAGGAGCCAGGGACTGGATGAATGAAAGAGTAACCAGAGAAGCAGAAGGAGCCTTACTGATACTGAGTTGATGTAAAAATACGATACAAATTTATATGGTAGCCTAGTATGACAAAATGTTGTATTGTAAGGAGGAATGGGCTTTACAGAGGATTCAAAAAAAACAGCAAACAGAATTTTGAAATACTTCTTCCTAATGATTCTTAATGTGGTGCTTGCTGTAGCTTGATTCCCTCACTAAAAACTTTATAGAAAAGCAGCTCCACATGGGTAACCTTGTTTGGCTGGTTCGGTGTGGCTCTTTACCCTAAACCCTTTGCAGTAAAATCTTTGCCTTGAACAAAACAAATTCTGATTACATCCCATGTCAAAAATCATGCTCTCCTACACAGTGAGAAAAAGTTGAAATACAGTGATTTTTACTTAAAACCTTTGTTATTGTTCAAAATTAATGGCTGCCAAATGAAGACCTTTGAAATTGAGGCTTTCGTGATCTTTTTGCTGCACATACGCAGCACTGGTTTCCTATAAAGCAGAAATTCAGTTGCATAAATACACTGAACAATGACCAGAGGCTTCCAGTGGCTGGAATATGATCTGTTATTGAGCACAGAGGTTGTGTGTTTTACTTAAAAATAGCCTTTGGCACAAGGTAGAGCTGATGTATCTCACAAATAAGGTGTGTGCTGTTATTTTTTCACATTAGCTGGAAGTAAAACTTGTTTGAATAATTGGTTCAAAAAAGGAAGCAAATTAACCAAAGCTGCTTAAATTCTGGGTTTTAAAATACTAAAAAGCTTGAAAACCGTGGGAAGAACAAGTTCTCACTGCCTTGACTTGAATGTGTGTGAGAGATGTATTTCAAAAAGGGGGGGAAGAAGCTCCAAACAAGGCATGACAGAAGCTAGGCTTTCATGTTGGGAAATAAAGCTGACGGTAATGTGGAGATTTGATGGCATGGGTCAGTTTTAATTTTAACGTTTTTCTGTGCTCAGAGGTGGCTGGGTGTAATTTTTTTGGCGCTCTCTCTAAAGGAGATGAGTTTTCCTGTAGTGAAATTGAATGTTTTATATTTTCACCTCTTAACTGCTAAAGCCTTGACAAACTTTAATTTATAACCTGGTGCCAGCCAGCAAATGATTTTGAAATTGTATCCAGAGTGTAAATTCTACATTGTGATCATAATCTCCATGAATTCACTGCAGAGAGAATGAGGTTGAAGAAGTTAAGGAAGAAGGCCCCAAGGAAATGACCCTGGATGAGTGGAAAGCCATTCAAAGTAAGGATCGTGCAAAAGTCGAGTTCAACATCCGCAAACCAAACGAGGGAGCTGATGGGCAATGGAAAAAAGGATTTGTGCTCCACAAGTCAAAGAGTGAGGAGGTAAAGTGCCTTTCCATACTTGCAGTGTCCACTTTGTAAAGGTTTTGTTATTGATGAGCAGTTCTTGGAGTGGAAGCTCCGTTCGGAGAGATGCCGACCTGCAGCTGGAAGTTTAGAAAGTGGGAATAGCATTTTTTAATTTGAATTTCATTCTTGTTCATTTGAACAACATTCTTTTAGCAGAATTCCATTTCTGCAGTGGCACAAGTGGCCATTCTGACTGTGGTTGGGTTTAGGATCTGAGCTGTGCCCTTAGGTGTGTAAGAATTGCCTCTTGATGAGAATTTTAGGGGAATGTTGTCAAGTTTGCTTTTTAAAAAAGGAAACTTACGTTATTTAGCATCTGTTCTGCAGTACACGGATTTATGGTGCTTGCTGAATGATGTCAGCTTGAAGGAAGACTGGTCCTGCCTCAGAGGCCTTAAACCTAAACTGTGCATCTTAAATTTGTGCCGTGGGTGTCTCCTCACTTAGTGCTGTTACACAGACAGGCTCTTGGGAAGGCAGTTGAAATCCTTTTGTGTGCTCCAGTGACACTCAGCATCGTTGCTGTAGAATTGCTTTAAATTTGTAGTTTCTCATTTCAGGCATTGCATAATGTTAATTATTCTGTTCCAAGAGTGGCAAGGGGTGATGGGCAAGGGAGGGAAGTGCTGAGAGCTCTGTTTTGTAATGCAGGGCTGTGCTGATCTTTAGTTCTAATCTTTGTTTTTAACACTCTGTAATATGTTAAGTGGCTCACTTAAGAGATTGGTGGCTACAACTTTGTATACTGATGGTGCTGAGTCCTTTGAAGTAACTGGATAGTGTGTAATACTCTGCTCTCCTAAAATGTGTTCCTGCTTTTTCACACCTTGCCAGCTTTTATCCTGAGAGCTGGGATATAGTCCAGGGTGGGGGGCACTGCTCAGTTTTCCAGTGAAAATTCCATTTCTGTTCTGATTGAACTCACAATGAGTCTGACTTGGTCACAAATCAGGCTGTTTTCTTGCTGTGTGGGGTAGTTCAGTTCTTGAACTGATTGCATGGCTGTGTTTTCTTTGAGCTGTTCGCTGAAGTGTTCATTAAATGTTGCTTTGTCTGGCTTGGGTAGAAAAGGGAATTTGAGTTACATTTAATGTTGCTGTGTACTGAAAAATTGTATTAAACAGAAGTATTTATGTACTTTACCAAGATTTACTAAACTTGTAGTCCTTCAAATTCCCTCAATCCCTCTGAATCAGATTTATTTGACATTTAGTGAGCTCAGGGCAATCTTTTTGAACATATGAGCGTATGTGATGGTAAAGGTGATGATACTTGTGAGTAATTTAGAGGCTAGAAAGACAGACTGTATTTTCCATTTGAAAACTGAAGCAGTTAACTCAGAAAAACCAAGCAAAAAAACAAGAACAAATAAAAGAACCTGAACAAAAACTGTGAATAATCAAATTACTCCTGTGGAAGACCTGACATAATTAGTAGATTGTTCTATTTAAGAGGTTAACTTCAAGTAAACAAGTTGGATATTTTTAGCACCATCACATAAGAAGGTAACAGCCTCTTGCTGCGTAAGCATGAAAGTGAGGTATTAACAAATCTGCCTTTAAATTGAGCTGCTTTTAGCCTGCTTTATTGTACATCCAGCAGATGTGTCTCCCCATCTCCCTTCTTCATTGTTCCCTGATCCCATGGGAAGCAGTGTGGGGATTTTCTCTCAGGATTATAGGAGAATGGCTCTATAATACAGGCGTTAGGAAAGCTTCCACTGCAGCTCCTTTGTGAGCAGCTTTAGAAGGCAAAATGTTTAAAAAACCACCAATCACCTGCTGTTTCCTCTCTTTGTCCTCCTGAATGTACTTCTGAGTCAAGAAATTAAGGTTCCTCTGATTCTTACTGGTAGGAAGGGAGATGATGTATGGAAGTTATTTGGTTTATAGGTAAATTCTGATTTTCAGCCCCAGATCTTCTGTACTCTTACGGTTGAAAAACACCGTGTGCCCCAGTAGATCTCTCAGAATTTTGAAGTGGTGTGATGAGCACCTGCATTGCTGTAGCTTGAGAATTCCTTGGAGAATGCCCTAGGAGTCTGGGAAAAGGGAGAATGAGGATCTAGTGCTGCTCATCTGCCTCAGTCTTGGGAAAGAGCTGTCCTCCTTTTCCTCCTGCTTGTCCTCCTCACTGAGGAGTGAAATGCTTGGCCCTGTCTGAGGTCTTTCCTCTTTTTCGCATTTACTCTACAGGTACTGATAAAACGAACTCTCAGTTCTGTCTCAGATTCTTGCTGCTTTAATCTGAAATCCAGGGGCATTGGCAGCCCTGGTCCAGTGAGCCTCTTCCCAGGATATGGAGTCATGCCATAAAACAGAGATCCTCTTTTTCTCTGCAGCTGGCTTGAGTCTTAATTTCTATGAAAACCAGGAAGGAGTTCTATTGTGGACAGATCTTAAGATTTATTCCAAAAGTGGAATTCAGGATTCCTGGAAAGACTGATACTCAGATCTGTGTAGCTGTTGTGCCTCTTCAAACCTCCTCACTACTCCAGTCACTTCCTTAGAGGAGGTAGCAGTGGGAGATTAGGAAATATATTTTGGAAAAGAATAATTCATCTTCTCAAAGTTGGGAGGAATGACTCCTGAATGGAGGCTTTGCAGGAAGATTTCCATGAACAGTGATTCAAACATCCCAGCTCTTCCCATCTCTGTGCCTGACGTGCGGCCGTGCTGGAGACCAGCCTGCATGTGTGGTCTCTGCCCAGGCTTCCAGCAGCTCCTGGGCAGCTTCTTGGTGTCCATCCATCTGAGCTTCTTGGTGTCCATCCATCTGAGCTCTTTGGTGTCCATCTGAGCTTTCTCTTGTCTCCTCACTTGGCACATCCATCCTGTGCCGTCTCTGGACACTTGCACAGCTGCTCCTTCATCCCTCTGCTGCTCCATGTGCTCAGTGCCATCTGTACCCAGCAGTTCATGTGACCTGATTACCTGTTGTTCCTGTATGTAGTTGAGTCTCATTTCTTCCTTTTGTTTTCTCCCTTTGTTCCTTTTGTCACTTTGGCGTGGACACACAACTGTCACCAGACAAAGGCGATGACAGAAATGCAGGGGAGTCTGCTGGATTCAAATGAGGTACTGATCCTTTCTCTCTAACTGGTGATACCTGTGTGTTAACGTGAGCCCCTTCAGCAGGGAACATTTGGATATTAAAAACTCACCAAAATAGAGAATTTTATTGAATATGGAGCTCTTCTGTCCATGCCTGTTGTCTCACTGTGCACCATCCAGCACCTGTCATGGTTTTAGTCTCCTTGCTCCTCATCCTGCTGATTTCAAACCTTACCATAAAAACTTCTATCATGAGTATTTTTCGTTGTTGCTGTTCTTCCATCTCTCACTGTCTGCTTTGGCTCTCTTGGTAGTTTGTTCTTAATTTTCAACAGCCTTCCCCAAGACCCTTAGGTGCAGCACTGCCTTCAAGAAGTGGTCAGTTATTAAATCAGTACCATTGAGTCACCAATACATAGAAATTTGGTATTTCCAAAGATTGTTCAGGATAAGCAACTTGTTCAGTGTGTCTGACTTATCACCCAAGTGGAAGAGTCTGAGGAGAGCGTGCCAAGTCTTTTGTTGGAGTTTTAAATGAGCTTTCATTACTTTGGATAGAGAAATCATTAGGATACATAGGGAATTTGCAATTTGTTGGTACAGTGGTTACACCAAAGTCAAGTTCTGGAAATACAATGATTTTTGGTAGACTGTAGTGATTTGTTTTTAAATAAAAGCAGCATAGGGAAGAAAATGCACAGAAATATTGTACAAATCCACTGATCCCACCACTCAGAAAAGGGAATTATCACATGGCTACCAGTAGTTGGAAGTAGAATCTCAATACACTGCAGTGATAAAAACTGCAGATAAAAATTAAATCATAAGAAAGGAATTTAAAACGTCTTTAAGGTGTTCTGTAGTGTTTGACTTTTCTCTGAAAACCGTTCAGGCTGAATTCCTAAGTTTGGGAAAGAGATTTCCAAGGGAGGGGTGTACAATTAAATGAATAAAATCAGGAGTGGAGTAGGGACCAGCTGTTATGTGGGATACATCCCAGTGGAATGTGTTGGAAACAAAGCAGCATGGAAGGGGTATTTCTAATTAAACTGGGGATGGAGGGACAGGACAAGGGGGAATGGCTTCCCACTGCCAGAGGGTGGGGATAGATGGGATATTGGGAAGGACCTATGGAATCCCTGACAGCAGCCTTGGCTCCAGACCTCTCCATCCCTTGGCAGCCTTGTGAAGGCTCCACAAATGGTAATTAAAGGGTGTAGGGCTTAGTTGCACAATGTCTTGCCTTTGAAAGTCTGAATGTTGTGTACAGCAGAAAACTAAATTGCAGTTGAGAAGCTTGAGCCTGCACATGGCACTTGTGTAGGAAAACCAGGGAAGTGATGATTGCTGTGCCAGGAGTTGGGGGCTTGGAGGGAAGGAAAATGTTGGATATTGTCTTGTTTGCAAAACATGATCTTTGAGCCTTACAATAGGCAGGTTTTGACATTTTTGGTATTATCCTAAGTGCCAAAAACTGGCTTGCACATGGAAAAAATGCTTGTGTAAAATAGGAGAAAGAATTGCTTTAATAGCACCTGGTGGGGTTCAGTGTGTAACTGAAAGTCTCCAAGGTGCTGAATAACAAGTGATGGTGCTTGTAACTCCTGGGAACGTCCCTTGCTCCTCCAGGCTCAGGTTTCCACCAAATGTGCTGGGAACAAACCAGTAAGAGAATATCATGGCAAAGGTGCTGAGATCCACATTTTCCAGTGTCACTGGTGAGACCGGTTCTGTTTTAGCTCCTTCAGTTCCTCGTGTTTGAGCTTTTTGTGCCTCATTTGCTGTTACAGTGAATGCAGGGCAGTGAGGGATTCTCATCAGCTCCCTGGTCTTAAGTATTCATCAAGGGCTAAAGCAAATAAAGTGTAAATCACCAGGGAGCAAAATTAGGATGGGTGACCCAAGTGTGGAAAAAGAACGGAATGGATTCATGGAACCAGGACACAAAATGAGAATTGCTACAACATGAGAGTCTCTGCTGGCTTGGTAATAGTCTGGTCTGGTCTGGGATAAGGACATGTTGCTCTGATGGAATTTCAGGAGGAATTTCTCCATGGAAAAGGTGGTCAGGCATTGGAAGGGGCTGTCCAGGAGGTTTGGAGTGCCCATCCCTGGAGGTGTCCAGGGAAGGACTGGACGTGGGCTGGTGACAAAGTGGGGATTGGGCACAGGTTGGACTCAATCCTGCTGGAGGGCTTTTCCAACCTCAGTGATTGTGTGAACTCATGAATTATCTTGGAAAGGCAGAATACCTTGGTTTCTGAGAAATTCCAAGTTTCTTGAGTCTCTCCGGGCAGTGGATGATGGGATTGTGTGATCAGAGGCGAGCGGGGGCTGTGGTGGCCAGAGCCCAGCTACAGGTGCACAGAAGGGCTTTTGGGGTGATTTTTCTTGCTGATGAAGAAATCCTCATTCCAGGCTCATGCTGAGGACTCGGTAATGGATCACCACTTCCGCAAGCCCGCCAACGACATCACATCCCAGCTGGAGATCAACTTTGGAGACCTGGGCCGCCCCGGCCGCGGCGGCAGAGGGGGCCGGGGGGGCCGAGGGCGTGGGGGCAGGGCCAGCCGTGGAGGCAGAACTGACAAGGTGAGCACCACCCCAGCTCTCATCCACAGGGAATTCGCTTCATTTGCTGGTGGGATTTTCCTACAGGTTCCTTGTTTCTGGGGGAGATGCTCTGACAACAAACAGCGCGTTCTAAACTCAAGTGAAAATTCTTTTGTGCAAGTTCGTTTTAAACCGGGTTGTTAGGACAGAAGGATGGATGTTTGAGCAGTGTTGTCATCAAACACAAAAAAGGGAGGGTGGATTTTTAAAGAGTGCCTGTCTTTGTGTCTAGACCTGAAAAATGACTTTCCAGTGTGAACAGATCTGAATGTACCATGAGCTGCCTCAGCTGGTGCCAGAGCAGAACCACAAGTGCTGGGCTGGTTATTTTCAGCCCACAGCCAGGACACTCTGTGTGCATTGTGACCTGGTGGGGGTGAAGGACTGGTTGTACAGCTGCATGTCATATCCTGAACCTGAGGAATTCAGATTTTCCAGATGAAAATAGGGCTCTTACTGGTTTTTCTCTAACCTCCAGTAATGTTTTTCTCTTCTTTGGTGCTAAGTTCAAGCACTGTATTGTAGCTACAGTGAAGATCTGATTTAATATGAATCACTTATTTGGCTTAAAGGTGTCAATCAAATTGTTACAGATTGGAAAATGAGCTCAGTCTGTGTGCTGTGGTTTTCTTCACACAGATTTGCTCATTTTTGTCCCTTTTAGCAGACAAAGACTTCACAGACTTTAGGTTTATTAGCTGGGAAGCTCTCTCCTGACAGCAGTACCAGAGTATTTTAAGGAATTGAAGTTCAACAGTGGTGGTTTGCTCTGAGTTGATTCACTAATACTCTTCAAGAACGCTGCCATAAAGTAATTCCAAGCTTTCCTGCACCTGATTTTGTGTTGCCTTTGTTTCCTTGCAGTTGGTCAAGGAGTTTGATGTGATCCACACGCCCAACCAGGTGGGTGATCTCTGCATGTGCATTCCCTGGGCTCAGGCACCAAAATTTCCCTCCTTTTTTTGGCTGTTTCTGCTCCTGTGTGCTCAGCAACTGAAGATGCTGAGCCTGCAGCTTAAACCCTGCTATTACTTTTTAATTCTGGTTTGTGGCCTGTGGAGTCTCAGGCAAAGCAGAGGCTCTGCAGCTACAGGTGTTGATGCAACTTTCATCTGAAATACATTTCTTGATAAATTAATATCATGACAGGAAGTTCCACTATCTCGGCTCTCGCCGTTCTTCTCATCCTTATCCTTTATGGCCCAAGTGAAGAGCATCCTGAAATTCCAATTTCTCCACTGGTTTTCAGATGTGGTGCAGAGCCTTTCAGAAAGCTCTGTTGGAAACTACTGAGGAGATTCTTGGCTAATGCATGAATTTTTAGGGCTAAGTTATCACAAAAATTACTTTTATCAACATCTGGTTTCTGAGTGGGAAAAATTAAACTTGAAAATATAATTTGTGCTCCAGACAGGGCCTTTTCTGTAACATTTCAGTTGTGTCCCTCAGTAAGGATTGATGATCCACAGGGAAGGATCTGCCCATGGCAGGAGGTTGGAATTCCATGGCCTTTAAGGTCCTTTCCAACCCAGACCATTCTGAGATCTCTTTAAAAAAGAGAATTGATGTGCAAGCATCAATTTGCCTACAGTTCCTCTCCAGATAGCTTAGATTCAAAAAACAGTATGGAAGGCTTTGTAATCTGTGGGATAAATAAAAAAGCATTGTTTCTGTAGTCATTTCTCCAGCCCCAAAGTGCTGCCACCTCTGCCTCAAGGCAGTAACTCTTGTGATGTTTCTCTTTCAGTCAAGTGCTTCTGCTCCTGATGTAGATGACCCAGAGGCTTTCCCAGCTCTGTCCTAAACTGGATGTCATAAAGCCAACCCTGCCCTGGTCGGGCCTTCCTCTCCGAGGCTTGCATGCTTAAGGATCCTAAAACAACTAAGAAATTGAAAAAAACAAACAAACAAAAAAAAAACAAAAAAAGAGACTGTCATTCATACCATTCACACCTAAAGACTGAATTTTATCTGTTTTGAAAATGAACTTCTCTCGCTACACAGAAGCAACAATATGGTAGTCAAGTTTTGTATTTAGAAATGTAATGGTAGCAGGGATGTTTTCATAATTTTTTCAGAGATTATGCATTCTTCATGGATACTTTTTTGTATTGCTGCTTGAAAATATGCGTTTCCAAACTTGAAATATAGGTGTGAACAGTGTGTACCAGTTAAAAGCTTTCCCTTCATTTGTGTTCTTTTTTTTTTAATTCAGGATTTTAGACTTTTCCCCTTCCTCCCCAAACTCCAAACTGGGTTTTAATTATTGCACACTACTTTGGTTTCCTTAATTCCACTTTGGCAGGTTTTTCTCAGCCCATGGAATCTTGGAATATTAATTTGGCAGACTGTTAGTGCTGCATGGAATGAACTCCTGGAGTACTTAAGTTCTAATGCTTCATTTCCAACATGGACAACCAGTCATGTTTTCATCTCTGTTGGGTAGTTTGTTTACATAAAAATCTTTCTAGAAAATTGGAAGCAGATACTTGAAATCAAGATTCAAAGCACATTGGTTTATAGTTCAATACCTGTGTATGGATCCAGCAGTGGGTAACTGGTCTGAAAATCAGGTTTTTAAAATTCCTGTATCCCACCTTTCACTTCCCCTTTGGACCTTTATTCCCTCCTCCTTCCCTTGAACAGAACAAGATGCTTTGTTGGCAAAAAAAAAGTTTTTAAATTACCTTTGCTTTTTGTTTGAGAGGATACCGTGAGATTGGGGGAATTCCTGTTGTTGGAGCTGGGATTCCATGAGTTTGGGGTGATTGCTGTCCTTGGAGCTGAGATACCCCAAGATTTGGGGTAATGGCTGTTATTGGAGCTGGGATACCCCAAGATTGGGGTCATTCCTGTTGTGGGAGCTGGGGGAGGGTGGCAGCTGTGGCTCTGGAAGCCCACATGGATTCCAGGTGGGATGTGGGGTTGACAGGCAGGTACAGCAGTACCTGAGGCATTCCCAGCACTGCTCCAGGTGTTCCGAGGAAGGAACTAGGCTGGCTCAGGAGGGAGTTGTGGCTCGTGGCTTCGGACTGGGGCAACGGCAATCTGTGCATGAGACACCAAAAACTCAACCCAAAACCTCAACACTTCACCTCTCCTTCCAAATGCAGCTCTGGCTCAGTGCAGGGCTCAAGATCTGCTTGGGACATCACCAGTGAATGTTTTTCCAGAGAGTGATTGTAAGAAATTCCTTCTCCCCCATCAAAATTCACCACAGGTTTAATTTCATCCCTATGTATCCCTTTAATACATAAAAAGAGTTGAGGGAATGACTTAATAAAGAGGATTTCATAGGGGTTTTATCAGCATTTATTAGGAGAATAGGAACAAATCTCCCATTTTATTTCATGTTTCCCTCTTTGGCCAGCTTAGAACATATTTGTAGTTCCTTAGGTAGGTAGAAAACTAAAGGTAACGCCCTATTTTTGTAAAGACTGTACAGGACAGGCAGTAAGTGTTGGAGACCTTGGAATATGGAATACCAGCCTGCTCAGCTGTGGTGTTAGTAGCTGGCTTGGCTTTTCCTGAGCTGTTTTCCATGAGAGCTTGTGTTGTGACCCGCTGTGAGTATCATGGATCAGTTCCCTCACCTGGATTTCCAGCCCAGGTAGGAGGAGGAGGCAAAGCTTCCGTCAGAGGGGGGGGAAAATCTCTTGGTTTATCTCCCCTGACTCTGCTCTCGGTGTGGGGCTGTTGTAGGAACACTGAGTTGTTCCCCTTCCCTCTCCCGTTGTGCTTCAGTGGGATGTGCTGCACTTCCAGCCTTAGGGACAGCCTGGATAACACCCCCAACACAAACACTTGGAGCAAAGCTTTCCCTGGAACACAAACCTTCCTTGATCAATCTGTAGTTGCTATTCCAGTTGCCACCCAGGTGATTTTGGGGCCACCCAGGTGATTTTGGGGCCCTGCTGGTTGGATTTGCCCAGCACTTTTCCCTTTTCCTGCTGTAGAGCATTCCCAAATAGCACCTGGAGTGATTTTCAACACAGCTTGTACTTAAATTGGTCCTTCTGCTGTTCTGCCAGATGTAAATTTGCCTCTTTCAGTCCATTTGTGTCAAGAACTAAAAACTGTGAACATTTATCTTTAATATTGGTGGGTGTTAACTGAAATAAAGGTTTATTTTCATGCTCTTTTAAAAAAAATGTCCTGAAAACACATGGAAATGAAACCACTTAGGTTCATAGTGGCTCATCTAGGGTCTGTCCCAGGAAGTCCAGCTTGCATTCCCATTCCTAGGATGGACTTTGCCTTGGAAAAGCATCTCCCAAGTAGGTTATTTATGATTAATGAACTTGCTTTTAGTAATGTTTTCTGTCCTCTTCCTTGCTCCTGCTGTCACATCAAATTACTTCTGTCACACCAAATCTAGGGGACTACAACTTTTAAATTCTGATCCATTGGAAAAGATGGGCAGCAGGAAAAGTTGGAAGCACGGAACAAATGGGCTTTGGAATGAACAGTGGCAAGGTTTGAGCGTGGAAATTCATCTCAGAGCTGGAATGCTGGGAGGGAGCGGGGGGGGGGTTGATCAGTGCAAGAAAGGACATGGATTCTTCTGGAATGTCAGGAGTCACTGGGAACGTGTGGTGGCAGCAGTTGGAAGAGCTGAGCCCACCCTCACCTGTAACAACTCTGCCCGCGGGGATGGCTTTGCACAGCCACAGCTCTGGTTTAATAAACCCAGCACTGACACCCAGAGGTGGCAATTCCAGCTGTGCCAACCTGCTGCTCTCCCCGAGGCGTGCCAAGGACCACACTGCCCGCCTCTGGCGCTCCTGGGCTGCTCTGTCTCGGCCGGGTTCCACACTTGAGGTGTCCCCAGGAAAGCCAAACCTGATACTCCTGCTAGGAAGGGTATCCTGACTGAGGGGAGAACACTTCCTGGGGTGCTCAGGGCCATTACTGGGAGAGTTCAAGGCTGGACATGAAGCCCTACATTTTGATTTATGTGGAGATTTGCAGAGCAAGGAGAAACGGAATTCCAGTGTTCTCTTATCCTTGTGTTGGGGTAGAAAACCAACATGCAGAAAGAGATGAATGGCAAAATAGGGCTTTTTAAAAAAACCACCTTTTATTGGCATCTAATCTGCCTTTCCAGTTCACGTTGGTTATGCAGAGCTGAATTGAGGGGCTGAGTTGTGTGCTCAGGCAGAATCCTCTTGCTTCTGGCTTATTTTTATTTTTCAATTGTTCTGTGTAAAGCTGGAGCTTGACCAGAGAAAACAACAGGAAGCCAAGTTCAGATTTGCAACATTTTATTTATATACACGTATCTCGTAAACAAAGTCATTAAATGTGTAACACCCTTCCAACCTGTAATTAGAACACTCCAATAAATCACTTAAATTCCTCTTGACGATCCATTTGACTGAGTACAGGTGCTGCCTGCTGCTTTTAGTTCTGGTGAGGAATTTTCCTCCCCTGAACTGAGGCAGGAAGGGGGCCTGGCTCTGGTGCTGTGTCCCTCATGGCTCTGGTGTCTCCTGGGACGCTGTGGCTTGGTGCCAGCGGAGGAACAAGAGCTGCGGCTGTCATCCTGGGTGTGAGCTGTTCCATCCTTCCCTTTTGCAGTTCCTTCTCTTTATGGAGGAAATGATGTTTTCCAGCTCGGATCCTGGGCTAGGCCCAGCCAGGCTGAGCCACTCGTGGCCAGGCCGTGGCACAGGGCTTGAGGCAGCCCAGGCTGCGCGAGGGGTTCCCAAAATCCAGCTCTGGCATTCCCAGCTGTGCCTTTGATTCCAAAGTGTGCTGTGGGAGAGGAGCAGCCGTGTCCTACGGTGAGGAGTGACTTGGGAAGGGTTTTGTCACTTGGAGGCGTCACGTGTGACTGACTGGACTGGCTGTGCTGAAACACTGAAATAGTTCGTAAAGTGCCAAAATCCAGGCTGGGCTCACATCAGAACACACTGAAATACTCCGTAAAGTGCCAACATTCAGGCTGAGCTCACACTGAAACACAAATACTCTGTAAAGTGCCAAAATTCCTGCCGGGCTCACATCGCCCTCCGCCTACCTTGGGAAGGAGCTGCAGTTCAGTTTCACTCTATCCAGCGTCAGATTCCCTTCGCAGCAGAGGGCAGGAGTCAGGAATGTGGTTGGGAAGACGGAGAGGGGGCTGCAGTCGGGCTCGGGGGGGTCGGGGGCAGTGTCGGGCTCCGGGGACAGGGCGGAGGTGCCGGGGTTGGAGATGTACTCGGACACGGGCTCCGGGGGCTCCATCGCCTCCGCCACCAGCCTCTGGTACAGCTCAGGGAGCTGCTGCTCCTCCCCCGAGCTCTCCTGTGCCCAGTCCCCGTGCCCCCTGCTGCCAGCGCTGCCCACCAGCAGCTTGTCCCCAGGCACGGGGGGCTCGGGGTGCGCGAAGGTTTCCTCCACCGGGGTCGTTTCGGGCTCTTCGAAGCCGCTGGGCAGGAAGGGGCTGGAGGGAGCGCTCAGCTCCGCCTGCGGGGGGAACACGGAATGAATCCCGGCATGGATCTCCTGGGACTCCCTCCCCGCAGCCGCTCATCCTGCTAAAAATGGAACATCTCTGCGTTCTTCTTGCGTTTAATTTGCCCAGCGCATCCTCCAGTCTGCTCCAAGGGAGATTATCCGCTGCCAGAGATTGCTGGATTTGCTGCTTTAGGAGATTACTGGCTCGCATGGCTCCAATGGCTTTTTTTTAATGAAGGTTGTGGGATTAGAATGAAAAACCCCTCTAATTTACCTTGGTAGCCGTTAAGCTCCTGGCCCACGTGGCGTTGGCAGGGTCAGGAATGGCTTTGCTCTGCCACTGCGGCAGGAGGAGGGAGAAAAGCGCCTGGAATCTGCAGGGGGGATAAATGCAATAAAAAACAGGAATGGTGAGACCTGCAGCACCCTTGTGCTCCTTGGATGTGGAATTAACCCAGGTGGGATTGTGGATCTGCCTGCAGAGAGACCTGCAGAGCTCTCAGCTGGCTGGGGATAATTCCCAAGGATTGATGCCATTCAGTTTGGTTTTAAGATCTGGGTAAAAATTCACCTATCTGTGGAGTACAGCTGTGTTTTAAGCTCAGAGCGTGTTTTTATTATCATTCCTGTACTCTGAAACCTTCATTTTGAACAATCCTCGCTGTTCCATGCTCATGAAGGGGCATGGCCATCCCATAGGATAAGGGAAAATTGTTTTAAACTAAAAGAGGGTCGATTTAGATTAGATAGGAGAAAAGATTTTTAAAATGCACTGGCACAGGGTGCCCAGAGCAGCTGGGGCTGCCCCTGGATCCCTGGCAGTGCCCAAGGCCAGGCTGGACACTGGGGCTTGGAGCAGCCTGGGACAGTGGGAGGTGTCCCTGCCATGGCACGGGTGGCACTGGGTGGGCTTTGAGGTCCTTTCCATCCCAAGCCAGTCTGGGATTTAATCCCTTCTGATAACCATCCCACTTTTATTGGGGCACAGCAGATGGATCCACTCACACTTTCCTCACTGGAGGCACAGAACAAACACAGGCTGAGAGGATGAAGAAGCTGCAGAAGCTGCAGATGAGCACCAGAGTGACCCAGCCCCCAGCACCTGAAATGCAGAGCAGCCACCATTCAACTCCATCAAAAAGATGAAAAAAAACCCAAATCTTTCCGTGTTCCATAAATAAACCACCCTTCAACTCCAAGGAAACAGCTCGGCACAGCACTGGGAGCTTAAAGGCTACAAAAGAGATGGCACATCTTAAAACCAGCTGGAACTACAAATTTTTAGCAATTGAAGAACACCAAGAGATCTTCAGAACGCCTGGAGAGCTCCAGTGATTTCAGAGGAGCAGGAAAAGCATTCCCAATCTGTGGGAAAGAGGATCCAAGAGCAAGGAGCATCCTGGCACCGGTTCCTTACTTTCCAGGCAGACGCTGTCGCTGTTGCCCCGGGGCCCCTCCCCGGCCGCTGTCACCGCCGTCATCCAAAGGTCGTGGTGCTCCCCGGGCTCCAGGTCAGGGATGTGCAGGGAGCAAGGAGCCTTCCCGGCAGGAACGGCTGGAGGGAAAACGGGGATGGAAATGGAGAGCCCGGCACGGGATTTTACTGCCTTCAGCTGGAATGGGGCTCTGAATAAAGTTAGGAAGGAGAGGAGGAGGAAGAGGAAGGAAGAGAGGAAGAATAAAAAGAGGAGGAAGAGAAATGAAGTAGAGGAAGAGGAAGAAAAAGAGGAGGGAGAGAAAGAAGAGGAAGAGGAGGAGGAATAAGGAAAAAAGAGGAAGGAGAATAAGAGGAAAAAGAACAAGAGAAGGGATAGGAAGAAAAATAAGAGGAGGAATGAGAAGAAGAATAAGAGGAGAAGGAAGAGGAAGAGGAAGAAGAATAAGATGAAGAGGAATAAGAAGAGCAGGGAGAATAAGAGGAGCAGGGGGAAGGAGAAGCAGGGAGGAATCTGATAGTTTCACACTGAAAGCAACTTAGAATGATCCCACTGTGGACTGTCAGTGATGAAAGGGGAACAGGAGAAGCATTTCCAGCCCGCAGGCACCCACCATGGACCTCGGGCTGGCCCTGCCTGTCCCTCCTCTGCAGGTAGATGTGGTACCCAGTGATGCAGCCCCTCTGCTGGGGAGCTGGGATCTCCTCCCAGGAAACCAGGATGCCGCTGGCCCAGGGGGTTGTGAGCATCTGGGGCCCAGCTGATGGGGCTGCAAGACACAGGACTGACTTTAGAGCTGAGCTTAAAATGCCTTAAAAACACCTGGGAGGGCGTTCCTGTGGTTTACCTTGTGCTGTGGAGTTTCCCCTGACTGATGCTGCCTGTCCAGCTCTGTCCTGATAAAGTGCAGACACGTGGATCTGATAGCAGACGTTATCTCTGATGTGCTCTGGAGAGAGAAATTACAATGGGAGAGTTGCTTGTTCAAGGATTTGCAGCCAGGGCAGAAATATTGCATCAGCTGCTTAGATCTGAGATAAATCTTGTGATTATTGATAGATCTTTCATAAAGAAAGGAAAGACATTTCCTCTGATCTACTGAGCCCAGCAGAGCCTTACTGGGCATTAAACTGGAAACTAATGGCTTCCCACGGCCGGAGAGCAGGGTTGGATGAGATACTGGCAAGAAATTCCTCCCTGTGAGGGTGGGAAGGCGCTGGCACAGGGTGCCCAAAGAAGCTGTGGCTGCCCCTGGATCCCTGGAAGTGATTTTAGTAAAAATTATAGAAATACAGAAATACAGAATCCCAGACTGGTTTGGGTTGGGAGGGACCTTAAAGCCCATCCAGTGCCATCCCTGCCATGGCAGCAACACCTCCCACCAGCCCCAGCTGCTCCATTTGGAGGCCAAATTCAAACCTGACTTGTCACTTCAGATATTTCCAAACCAAGCTGGTGCTTTGCTGGTGTCCCAGGCCGGGGTGGCATTTACCTGCTAGCACCGTGGACAGGTGGGACGGGGGCAGCTTCACCCAGCTGTGCTGGGGCCGCAGGCGTGGCTCCCTCCAGGGCTCTTCCCACTCCACCACATAGCCCCCCACGGACACGGCGGATCCGAGGGGGGGGCTCCAGCTCACCAGGATGCTGCTGTTCCCCAGGGCCACGGCAGAGACTCGCTGAGGAGGGGGCAGATCTTACAGGGGAGAGCAAAAACCACGGTCAGCACAAAGTTGTTGTAGCCTCAATCGAACCATTAAATGGGATGTGTGGTTTTTACTGGGTCCCATCCACTTTGGCACCGTGAGAAGGATAGAAATGAACTCGAATTAAAGAAAAGGTGATGATGGGAGGGTTTGCTGACAGGAACAGTCACATTCCTGTCTTTTCTCGTGGATTGAACACCCCCAGCACTGCTTGGCTGTGCCATCCCAAACCCTGGGAGGTGCTGTCACGGCACATCCCAACACCCTGCCCTGATCCACGAGGAAGGATGTGGAGCTGCTGGAGTGATTCCAGAGGAGGAACGGGGATGCTCCAAGGGCTGGAGCCCCTCTGGTGTGAAGCCAGGCTGGGAGAGCTGGGGGTGCAGGGAAAAGTGGATCTGCAGACGCCCAAGGTTCCTCTGAGAGGAGCAGAGAGTGGAGGGCCCGGAAGGGTTCGTGGTGTGTGGCACAGAGCAGAGCACTGCTGTCCCTCGCAGGGACCCCGAGCCAGCAGGAGCCTTACCCTGGCTGCCCGGGCGGGCCAGGATGGCCACAGGGGGGGAGCTGCCCCGGGAGTTGTGGGCGCTGACCGTGATCCTGTGGCCCACCCTGGGAGTCACCCTGGAGAAGCTGGTCTGGGTGGTTTGGTGGGATTGTGCTGGGAGCTTCCCGTGGTCCAGGGCTTCCAAGGTCACCGTGTATCCCAGGATTCTCCCTCCTGCCTCTGGCTTGCTCAGAGCCTGCGGGGAAAGCGTATCTGTCACTGTCTTCTGAAAAAGGTGCTGTCAGCTGGGAAAGCTGGAGAGGGGCTTTGGGTGAGAGCCTGGAAAGCCAGGACACAGAGAATGGCTTCCCAGTGCCAGAGGGCAGGGATGGGTGGGATATTGGGAAGGAATTGTTCCCTGGGAGGGTGGACAGGCCCTGGCACAGGGTGCCCAGAGCAGCTGGGGCTGCCCCTGGATCCCTGGCAGTGCCCAAGGCTGGAGCAGCCTGGGACAGTGGGAGATGTCCCTGCCATGGCAGGGGTGGCACTGGATGGGCTTTGAGGTCCATCCCAACCCAGACCATTCCAGAATTTATTTTTCCCATTCAATTCCAGTTTAGTGAAGCTCTTTTGCTGTGAGGTGCTGATTCCTCCAGCTGGGGACAGTAAAACACATCCTGCCCTGAGGCTGAATTCCAGCCACGCTTTTCACAAGGGAGGGAAAAAAAAAGATTATGAACTGCTCAGCTGGGTTTGTCACAATGAGCGGGTTTTGATTTGGAGGGAAAACCTGGATTTTACATAAGGCCCCCATAAAGAATTATTTACACGGAGCCTCTCAGAACACACATCTCTGACAGTAACACCACACCCTGACTTTAACTCCTCTCCAGGAGCCTGCACTTGTACTCCCAGTTTCAGTTTCCTGAGGTTTCTATGACATGAATTCATCTGTTTGGCTGATTTTTGTCATAACAAGACAAAGCACACACCAAAATGTTTGCAGAGTTTCTGGTGCTTCGGCAGCGCCCCAGGACAGAGGCACTGCTGGAACCACTCCGAAAACCTGCTGGAATTAAGTTGTTGAACCGTTTTTTGGAGGTTTTTGGGGTGTTTGTCTGAGAACAGGACACACCTCCTGCAGGGTGTTGTACTGAGTTTCAGCCTGGCTTTGAAGCTGCTGTGAAAACTCTCGAGGCAGTTTATTACCCTGTTTTATGAATGATGCTGCAGGAAGTCACTCGTGATAAAGAAAGTGCTGCAAGATAAAGGTCTTCAAGTTAAAGCCACAACCTCTGGGGTCACAGAATCACACGAGAATTTCTGCTTTCACTTTCAGCATGCTGCTTGTTCGTGTGGGGGGGAAACACAGTGAATTTCTTTACCCAGCTCTGGGGGGCTTTAACCCAAATTCTGTGTGGAATGTGCTTTGCCCACCAGACCCCAAAAATGCTGGGGAAGCTGGAGAGGGGCTTTGGATATAGGGATGGAGGGACAGGACACAGGGAATGGCTTCCACTGCCAGAGGGCAGGGCTGGATGGGAGATTGGGAAGGAATTGTTCCCTGGGAGGGTGGGCAGGAGCTGGGATGGAATTCCCAGAGCAGCTGGGGCTGCCCCTGGATCCCTGGAAGTGTCCAAGGCCAGGCTGGACATTGGGGCTTGGAGCAGCCTGGACAGTGGGAGGTGTCCCTGTCCATGGAACAAGATGACATTCAAAATCCCTCCCAATCCAAATAATCCCGGCATTCCATGAAATTTTAGGTAGAAAAGTGATGATGGACCTCCTCCCAGGGAGGGGACTCTTGGTCCATGTCCCTGTCCCTGGTGAAACCCAGGTGCTCTCCCAGGGTTCAGCCCTTTCCTGCAATCCTAAAAATCAGAGTTTCCCCTCTGGGTTTTGTCTCCCCTCTCACCTGGCTGAGCTTTCCTGCCTCTGCTGGGGTTGCCCTGAACTCACCTTCCAAAAAAGGGAGAGGTTCTGGTGCCCAGAGTCCACGTCCTGCTGCCGGTACCAGACATCCAGGATCCCAGTGGGCACTGGTGGGGAAGGAAAAGTGGAGCAGTGGCAGTGGCTGGGGTTTGAAGCCAACAAACAAGGAGAAGGCAAAGGAGGCAAAACCCCTGAGAAAATTAAAATTTAAGCTTTAAAATGCCCCTGAAGTGCTGCAGGGTGTGATAATCCACCTTTGCTGCTGTTTGGCTGCTTTGAGGATGGGGATCATGAGGAGAACAAGCCATAAATCCAAGGAAAAGGGTTTGGATCTGCTGCTGACTTTATCCTGCCCTCAGTAATCCGGATGGCTCCCAAGGAAACTCACACATCAAAGGCACAGCGTTAGCTCCTGTCTTTGCATAAATTTGAGGCTTATGAAGGTCCTTGGGGTTGGCTCCATCAGTCCTAGAACAACAGGCAGCCTCGGATGAGGGGGCTTGTGGGATCTGTGGGATTTTCCTGTCTGGCTCCAGGCAATAAGTGCCTTTAACAGCTTGTCTGAGGTAGCTTAAACCCCCGGTTCCTTCCACAATTCTCACTGGAAACTCTTGATGTTTTGAATAAACGTCCCAAAATAACATTAAAGGGAAGCTCTGGCCGGTGGATGTGCTCCAGAAATCCAGAATCAGAGAGGAATACGTAAGGAAAGCTGAGGTGACAGAGAATGACAGAGCTTGGCTCCTCAAGGACCCTGACCAGCATAAACTCATCAAATTCAAATCCTGATTGTTGATAGCTGGGGCAGGGGCAGCTGATGGACAAACCCCACTGGAGCAGGGCTGTAACAAGGACACAAAACCCTCCCTGTCAGCGATGTTCAGAGCAGTTTGTCCTGTGTGAACTGCAAAGAGTGACAAGAACAGAAACGAGAAGCAGGAGCAGCAGCAGAAATAAAACCAGAGCCCTCTGAGCGAGGGAAGGGTGAGATAAAGAGAAAAATCAGAATATGGGATTGCATCTGC
The DNA here is from genome assembly GCF_017639235.1 of Corvus kubaryi. Classification (NCBI taxonomy): domain Eukaryota; kingdom Metazoa; phylum Chordata; class Aves; order Passeriformes; family Corvidae; genus Corvus; species Corvus kubaryi. The sequence goes on along the minus strand of NW_024581108.1, from coordinate 25,046,753 downwards.
CGCCCTCCAGCCTGGCTTTGAAAGCCTGTGAACCACATGAGTAAGGCAAGGTTTTTGGCAGCTCGCACAAAAAGGAGCAGGAAAAGGAATTTCTCCTTGAAAAAGTGTTAATTTGGGGTTTGCAGCGAGCTGACTTGTGGAGCACTTCCAACAAAGAGCGGTGCTGATGCCCCCAGAGCTTCTCGTCTGCAACCTCCCCTTGCTGCCACCTCGTGTGAGGGCAGCAAGTGCTCCTCCATCAGCTGAAAACCTTCTCGTTCTCCTCCTGCAGCAGGGGCGGGGTGGGAGCGATGACCACGAGCGCAGGGTGCAAGGAGAAGGGGAGAAAACTGCTGAGAGGGAGGTGGGAGGGGGATCAATAATCAATGCTTCTTACAGAAAGTGCCGCTGTCGCAGTGGGAAATGGGAAATGGGAAATGGGAAATAATGGGAAATGGGAAATGGGCTGAGTCACAACAGCACCAGCCCCATGGGCTCTGAGTAATTCACAAAAAAGAGCAGCCAAAGCCGAGCAGGAGAGTGGAGAATCACAGAATTAGAAGGGTTTTGGAACCCCCAAATCCTTCCGTGAGCTCTGGAAATTCCTGCTCCGCGAGAAACACGAACGGCTCCACCGCCGGTTCATTAAAAAGCAATTTTCTTACAGAAACTTCTCTCTCTCGGCTCCGAGTCTGGATCTGGAGTCCCCACGAAACCACCCAGCAGCGGTTTGGCCTCATGAGCTGGAGTTTCCCGTGGGATGCAGGCCCCAGAGCCGGCTTTGGGGCAGGAGGGCTCCTTACCTGCTGCTGGGGTGTGCATCTGCCTCCTGCTCCAGTCGCTCCACTGCCCTCGCCCCCGGAGGATCCTGCAGCTCACCTGGAACTCGTAGGCTGTGTCAGGCTCCAGCCCCTGCAGGTGGTATTCCTCCCTATGGAAGCTTTCAACCTTCAACAGGGATGCAGAACGTGGAATATTAAACCCACAAGGAAACAAAGGTTGCAGGCAGCGAGAGGCTGAATTGCAAATGGCCACGTGCAGCCCAGCCAGGAGCAGCTTAAAAACCAACAGGGAAACCCTGATCTGAGGCAGCTTCCATAACTCAGAGAATGATGCAAGGAATCGTCGGGCTTGCAGGGCTTCAGCTGAAAAATCCCTCACATTGCGTGCCAAGAGCGAAATCTCTGTTTGAGTGATTTGCTCAGCTCCCAGAAAAACGTTTCTTTTGCCACTTCTCAAGTAAAAGCAAAAACTTCACGGAGTGATGGGATGGTTTGGGTTGGGAGGGACCTCACAGCCCTTCCAGTGGGCCATGGCAGGGACACCTCCCACTGTCCCAGGCTGCTCCCAGCCCCAATGTCCAGCCTGGCCTTGGGCACTGCCAGGGATCCAGGGGCAGCCCCAGCTGCTCTGGGCACCCTGTGCCAGGGCCTGCCCACCCTCCCAGGGAACAATTCCTTCCCAATCTCCCATCCATCCCTGCCCTCTGGCACTGGGAAGCCATTCCCTGGGTCCTGTCCCTCCATGCCTTGTCCCCAGTCCCTCTCCAGCTCTCCTGGAACCCCTTCAGGCACCAGAAAGGGCTCTGAGCTCTCCCTGGAGCCTTCTCCTCTCCAGCAGGTCCATAACTCCCTCAATCCCAAAAGGATTACCACGCTCCAGGTGTGCCTGCTGAGGGGACGGTATCTCAGCCTGTAGTGCTGTGCTTGTGCCTCGTCGTGCCACGAAAAGGTGCAGTTGGTGGCAGAAGAGTCATCAAATTCCACTGAAAACGCGGGAGGATGTGGCTTCACTGGCACCAAAACAGAAAGAAGCAAAGGGGGCTCAGAGAGGCTGCACAGCTCGGAGGGAAAGGTGGAAAATAGGATTATTGGTATAGGCTGGATGGATGATTTTACCACAAGTTTTAAAGTGCCCTGAATGTTTGCAGGTCTTCCTGAAGGGCTGGGGCAGGCTGAGAGGTGGGGAGTGGAGCTTTACCTATGTCTATTAGCATGAAGGTGAGTGGCTGGGACGAGGCATTTCCTAATTTATTGGAGGCAGAGACCACCACGGTGTAATTGGAGTCAAAATCCAGCTTGCTCAGAGCCCGAGAGCCGAACACCTGACTGGGAGTTTCTTCTGGAAAGCAAAAGGTGTCTGTCCCATTGGAGAGCCTGGAGCAGGAGGAAAGGTTTGGCTGTGTTTCTGTGGAGCAAGAAAGGTGAACCCCGGGTGTGTGGGACAGGGTTCCCTTCCCAAAGGGATATCTTGGCACAGCCTCTGTCTGCTGAACCCTGAGGGAGCTGCCCTGCTGCAGGGCATGATCAGAAAACCACTCCAGGGGATAATTAGGTATTAATTATATTTCTAGCACCATCACTTACTCGATTCCATAGGCAGTGTCGAGGTAGGTGAGTCTTCCTTTGTCCCAGGTGCAGGTGAGATGTCCCCGTGTCCCATGCTGGATACAGGACACATTCCTGGGCTCATCTGGAGGATCTGGAACAGATATTCCTGTCAGTCTCAGAATCACAGCCTGGCTTGGGTTGGACCTTTAAGGGTCCTTCAGTCCAACATCTCCAACCAGACCAGGCTGCTCAGAGCTCCCTCCAGCCCGGCCTTCAGTGTTTCTTCCTCAAAGATGTTGGTAGGAGATCTTTTAGGGGATGCTTGGTAGGGAGGATGTTGTTTGCTCCGAGCAGGCAGGTTTATTCAGCCTCTCTCCCCTCAGGAATAACACAGTGGCTCAGTTCCAGCCAGGAATATTTTCCATAGGAAGAGCCCCTCACAGACAGCACCCTTCCTGGACAAAGCCACCCCCTGCCGGTGTCTAACGGGCTTCCCTCCTCCACGGGGAAGCTTTAAGGACCCGTGATGCCTTTTCCTGGTCTTAAAATCAAGAGTCAGACACGGTCAGAAGGGGAAAAGGGGTTTTACCTTGGTATTTATTTTAAGGATCCTTAGGTGCACACACCCAGGTCATAAGCATCGAGATGCACCCACCGAGTGTGTCCCCAAAGATCGGGTATAACATTATAGGCGTTACTAATTAGCAGATCTATCAAAGATTCCCCAATGAGAGGCTCCAGTGAGCCCCCCTCCCCAAGGAGCCTTCCCCTGGATGGTTCTATCTTGGTTTACAGGATGTGTTCTGGAGGGGACCTTGGGGTCTGGGGCACACTGATCCCTGGCTACGAAGCTTCTAAAATGTTGAGTCTCTCAGCTTGACAAACAAGGCCAAGAATGTAGGCAAAAAGCACTGGGAATACAGAAGCTGTAAAAGGTATAACAGGGGTATAAAAGAAAAGGCAAAAATTCTTCATGGCATCACTGGAGTAATTAACATCTAATTTCCCTTACTTCCACACTGGATATCGATTCCACAAACGAGTCTGGTCTTGTCTCCACAGAGGGTTTTGCACGTGAAGGTGTGTTTGCCGTAGGTAGTGACCGCAAAGGTTTTGCTGACCGAGCCTCCCTGGTTTCTGACTTGCTCGGAGTTGTTGAGGAAAATCGCGGCCCAGCACGGGGCAGCTCCCTGCAGGGCTCCCAGCTGGCAGGACAGGGTGACGTTGGTGCCCTGCCGGATGGCACAGGCCGTGTTGGCTGTCACGTTCCCATTGCCACAGACCCCTACGGTGCCACGGACAGCTCTGCTGGCCCCCACCGCCCCTTTCCTGCAGGATTCTGCAAGGGAACGGGAAAACAAACTCAGACGGGGATCCATCTGCACCGCGTGCCGTGCTCTCCCCGAATGTGTGATGGAAAAATTCCTGGCTCTGTGCAGGAACTCGTGGGATGTCGTCTGGGATCAGCAGCCACGGGATTGCTCTGTCACCAACAAACCAACACAATCCCAGGTAAAAACTACCAGAACCCTTCTTTCACTGGGGATTAAAAAGTGCCCGAGTCAGTAAAGCTGTGGCAGGAGGCACAAGAAGGACGTGGAGCTGCTGGAGGAGGCCCCGGAGCTGCTGCAGGGCTGGAGCCCCTCTGCTCTGGAGCCAGGCCGGCAGAGCTGGGGGTGCTCACCTGGAGAGGAGAAGGCTCCAGGGAGAGCTCAGAGCCCCTGGCAGGGCCTGAAGGGGCTCCAGGAGAGCTGCAGAGGGACTGGGGACAAGGCATGGAGGGACAGGACCCAGGGAATGGCTTCCCAGCGCCAGAGGGCAGGGCTGGATGGGAGATTGGGAAGGAATTGTTCCCTGGGAGGGTGGGGAGGGGCTGGGATGGAATTCCCAGAGCAGCTGGGGCTGCCCCTGGATCCCTGGCAGTGCCCAAGGCCAGGTTGGAGCAGCCTGGGACAGTGGAAGGTGTCCCTGCCATGGCAGGGGTGGCACTGGGTGGGCTTTAAGCTCCCTCCCAACCCAAACCAGTCTGGAATTCTGTGACCAGGGTTTTTTCCTGTCCACGAGCTCTGCCTGTCTCGGTGCCTTTTCTCACATCACCAACAGCTCCACCTTGAACTAAAACCCGAGCAACCTCCGTCATTAACAATGACTCATTAACAACTCTTTGCTCTCCAGGAAGGAAGATGTTCACTGGGCTTGGAGTAGAAGCTGCAAAACCCCCACCTTAATTAGCCCGAGTGCTTCATTTGAGAGATAACTGCTCTGTAGGATGGAACCCCTCTTACCTGCCGTGAAGTGCAGCACCAACCAAATTGCTGAGGGCACGATCCATGCAAATGGCATTTTGGTGCCTAGAGAGAGAGGAATTCCTGTTACCAGCTCCTAAAAACTGCAGATATTATGTACAGATCTTGGTGTTTTACCGCGTTGCTGCTTCAGAAAACCCCAAATGCCCATTTCGTGGGAGCTTTCCACTGAACATTCCCTTGTTTTGTTTAAATCCAGAGGCTCAGACGTTCAGCCTTGCAGCAGCAGAGACTCAGCTCGCCCAGAGCCTCTTCATGTGGGGCCTTCTGTAGGTGATTCGTAAGTGCCAGGATGAGCAATCACAGCGCCCAGCTTCTTCAGGGAAATGCTCTGCCTTCCACTAAACAGAAATTGTCTGGGGGCTGCGTGAACAGCGCAGCTGCCCAAAACAGCCAAGTCTGCGGGCAAAACCAGCCCCACTTGGAACCCTTCGGTCACAGGTGCAGCCAGGGAAGCGCTGAAGATGCAGCCTCGTAATCTGTGATCCGAGCAGAGGATGGGAGACTGCCGCGGAGCAAGCCCCAGCTCAGAGAGAGATATGGGGGGAAATCTGATGGAAATTGCACGCCAGTGAGGGAAACCGGCCTTGCTGTGTGGAGGGCACTGAAATACAGCAAGGACGTTGTCCCAGGCAGGAGGTGGAGCAGTCCCGAGGTGTCTGTGGGGTACAGCCTGTGCCTGTCTGTGCTCTCATCTCCAAACTCTCAGCTGAGAGCGCCAGGGCCACAGGCCACACACTCCGTGAGCCCGTGGATGTGCCACAGGGGCTCTGGCGGTCACTGCAGCCCCGGAGCTCCGAAATGAAAGCAGCCGTGAAGCACCACAGCTCCAGAGTTGCCTTTCGACCCCACTTCTCCCTAAAAAGCTCCGTTGTGCATTCCAAGAACTGGCAGGAACAGCCGGCCGGTCACCGGTGGAAAGAGGAACATCTCACTCATTTCAGCCAGAAAAAAATCACTTCTTGTGCCCCAAACCTTACACATCACTGATTACTGACACTGGCTGAGTTTTTAGGGAAGCTTTCCCGCACTCTGGCTGCCCCCCCAGGCTCCGTGAGGACAGTGGCACCCCAGGTCATCCCACAGCCTTGGGACCATCCTGCCCGAGGCCGGGGGCTCTTTCCCGAAGCTGCCGGGTGTGGGGGAATGCCGGGGGGGTGGGGACAGCGGTGTTCCAGCAGGATGGACCTTCAGCACTGCGCTCCTTAGGCTGCTCCATCCTGGGGTGCAGGGAATATCTGGGATAGTGAGAATTCCCGGGCAGCAGCATCCCAGGGCGGGCAGCATCCCGGGATGCAATCATTCCAGGGCAGCGGCATCCCCGGGAAAGCGAGCATCCCAGGGCGGGAGCATCCCGGAGCGTCCCGGGCCAGGAAAATCCAGGCACGGGAGCATCCCAGGGCAATGAAAAATCCCAGGGAAGGAGCATCCCAAAGCAATGAGCATCCCAGAACAGCATCATCCTGAGGCAGGAAAATCCCGGGGCAGGAGCAACCCAGGGCAGTGAAAATCCCGGGGAAGCAGCGTCCCAGGGCAGGAACATCCCGCGGCAGGAGCATTCCAGGGCAGGAGCATCCCAAAGCAGTGACCATCCCATGGCAGCAGCATCCCGCGGCAAGGAGCATCCCGAGGCAGCCGCATCCCGCGGGATGCCGCCTTTCCCAGGAATCGCCCCCCGGCACCGCGGGGGGATCCGCAGCCCCGGGAGGCTCGGGGGGGTCCCCCGGCGCCCCCCGCTCCCCAGGCCGGGGTTACTCACCCCGAGCCCCGCGGCCGCTCCGGGCGCCGGCAGCTCCCGCGTGTGCGGCAGCCCCGGCCCCGCCCGCCCCTGCGGGATGCTCGGGACGGGAAAGGAGGGGAAGGGTGGGAAAGGGAAGGGAAAAGGAAAAAGGGAAGGGGAGGAGAGGCAGAGGGAGAGGAGAGGAGATATAAAATAAAATGCGGCCCGGTTTCCCTTGCTCGGAACAAGGGGCTTGTCCAGAGACACATCTACTCTCATTTTACCTTCCCTTTTACCCGATTTTTGCTTTCTCTCATTTTTTTCAGCACTCCCACAACCTACTGCCACATTTAACAGAGCTTTTAATGAATAAGTGTCTTCTCTTGTTGTTCCTCCTCTTTTCGGGCCATCAATGACATAAACTCGGTTTTCCTGGCTGATTATGATCGGTTTTTTCTACCTTGGACAACACAGCACAGGTATTTCAGGGACAGCTCTTGAAATGAGGGGGCACAAAGTTTGCAGCCTTCAGGAATCCCAAATTCTGCCTTTGAGCCTCCAGCTGCTTCTCCTCCCTCCCTCCCTCCCAAAGCCTGGAGCATCATCTGGGCTCCTTTCCAGAGCTGCCGTTAATTATCATTAATCTGCCGTGCGAGCTGCTACCCCACGAAATTCCGAATATCAACAGCTTCCTTTTACCTCTCGTTTCCTCTCTGTCTTCATCAGTTCCCGTGACACTTCCCCTTTTCCAGAGCCCTTCCCAGCACAGCTCCAGCTCCACGCGGCCGCACCAGGATTCGGGTGAGTTTAAACCGGGACACCATGAGGAGTTCCACGGAATCCAATCCTGCCTTTCCTGCCGCGGCCTCGTCCATCCACACCCCTCCTGCCTGTGCGGGTTTCCCAGGAATGCTCACTCCCGGCGCTCCGCTGGCATCACCGGGATGGGGCCGTTCCACTCAGCCAGGACGTTTTTAAGGGAAGATGCTGATCGGATGCCCAGGGGATCAGTTTTGTGTTGCAGTGACAGGCAGGAGGAAATCACCAGTCCGTCACCCTCCACAAAGCACGGCTGCCTCCTTCTTTCTTCTATTTTTTTTCTCATTTCCTTTTTCTTCTCCTTTTAAAAATGCTTTTGGGTTTTTTTTAAATTTTCTTTCCTTTACATGTTATCTTTTTTCACTTTTCTTTTTTCCCCCTTTCTCTTTTCTTCTTTCGTATTTTTGCTTTGTCTTTTTCACTTTTCCTTTTCCTTCTTTTTTTTTTATTATTTTTTCTTACGTCTTCCTTTTTCTCTTTTTTTCTCTGTCCTTTTTCTTTTCCTTTTTTTCTTTTCCTTTTTTCTTTTCCTTTTTTTCTTTTCCTTTTTTATTCTTTTTCTTTTCCTTTTTTTCTTTTTCTTTTCCTTTTTTTCTTTTTGCTTTTCCTCTTTCTTTTTTTTTCCCCTTTCCCCTTTCCCTGAATTTTTAACACCTAACTCTTCTTCTTCTTACGATTCCTTCTTCGCTGACTCCTGCTGACCACAGAGCTCCTGAAAAAAAAGGAGAAAACCGGCGGTGCGGACGAACAATGAGGAAAACCTGCTGTCCCTTCAATCTGCTGCCTCCTGGTTCTCTTGGCTGCGAGAGGAGAGGCAGAGCAGGAGGTCGCGGTGCCGGCGGAGCTGAGGACGCTGTGCCAGCTCCGGTGCCCGGGCTGGTGCCGGGGGAAGTCCGGAGTCCCTGCTTGTCCCCCGGGGGTGTCTGCGGGGCTGCGGGCGGCGCTGGGAAAGCCCCCGGCAGCACGAACGTGTCGGGAGTGGAGGCGGCAGCGCCGAGTGGGGCAGCGAGGCTGCAGGGTGGGGACACGGCCAGAGGCTCCCGGGGGCTGCGGTGTCACCTCCGGGGGCTCGGGGGAACCGGTGAGCACGGCCCGGGACACGGCTGGGAAGGAGGGAGAGGAGGGGAGGGGTGGGAGTGACAGAATCCTGGATTCCGGAATGGTTTGGGATGGAGGGGACCTCAAAGCCCCTCCAGTGCCACCCGTGCCATGGCAGGGACACCTCCCACTGTCCCAGGGTTCTCCAAGCCCCAATGTCCAGCCTGGCCTTGGGCACTGCCAGGGATCCAGGGGCAGCCACAGCTGCTCTGGGAATTCCATCCCAGCTCCTGCCCACCCTCCCAGGGAACAATTCCTTCCCAATATCCCATCCAGCCCTGCCCTCTGGCACTGGGAAGCCATTCCCTGTGTCCTGTCCCTCCAGGCCTTGTCCCCAGTCCCTCTGCAGCTCTCCTGGAGCCCCTTCAGGCCCTGCCAGGGGCTCTGAGCTCTCCCTGGAGCCTTCTCCTCTCCAGGTGAGCACCCCCAGCTCTGCCAGCCTGGCTCCAGAGCAGAGGGGCTCCAGCCCTGCAGCAGTTCCGTGGATTCCTCTGGATTTTTTCCAGCAGCTCCATAACTTCCTTCTGGTGTTGTCTCTGCTTCCTTGGAACCTGGAGCCCGGAGCTGTGGCCCGGCAGAGCCGAATGCCGGCTGCAGCAGCAGAGTGAGCAGTCCCTCCCTGCAGGGCGGCTGTTTCCAGGTGCCCTCTGCAGCGGCTCCGCTGGTTTTCCATCCCCGGTGTGTGCCGGTGACTCTCACTGACTCTGCCTTCCCCAGCAGGGTGAAATGAGTCACTCAGCCTGGGAAATCCAACTGTTCTGCTTCCGTCTGAGCCTACGGCCAAGCCAAGGAAGGACCCACAGGGAGAGTTTGGGTCCAGCGGTGCTGCTTTAGGAAATCAGATGATGCGCAAAAGGCATCGACGTCTGTATCCTTCAGAGGTTCAAACTGTGGGGTTTTTTAAATATTCTTGTGGCAAGATTAATTCCCCTCTGTTGAGGAAAGGCTCGGTTCTCCGTTGGTTTGAGCAGCAATCAGAGAATCTCCCCTGTGAGATCACCTTTTTGGTTTGTTTCCTATTCACTGAGCTCGGCTCTGCTCCTTAATCCCAGCCCTGCTCCCACGGCTTTCCCGATGCCTTTCTCATGGGATTTGCCCTGGGAAGCTGACATTTGGAAGCTGACACTGACGGGGAGCCTCGTGGGACCCAAACCACCGCTCACATCCTCTGCTCTGAAACCTGCTCCTCAGCCTGGTTTCAGTCTCTGCCACTGAGCTCAGCCCTGTGCAGGACTCCTCATCCTCATCCTCCTCCCCAAACCCCCCAAAGGCTCGGGGATGGGAGAGGCTCCCCCAGATCCCGCCATTTCGAACAATTATTCCCAGTTTTGTTGTGAGGCTGCTCCAGCTGCTGCTGGTTTTGTCCTGCCACGTTTTCAGGAGGGTTTTGCTGACCCAGGCTCTTCTTTGCAGCTTTGCACGAGCCTTGGTCACAATCTGGGCTTTGATCTCTGCTTGGTGAACTCAGAAATCCCCGAAGGTCTACGGGTGTTACTGAGCTCTGTGAAACCTCCGAGCCTGTAATCCAATTTTAGCCTCTGCAGCGCCTTTATCTGCCACCGAATCTCTCCCACAATTTACTGACAGCCAAACCCTTGCAGAGCTTCCAGCGTAGGGCAGGCTGCTGAGTGCAAACACGGAGTAAAACCCGGCAGCACCAGATTACTCAGAGGACGTCTCTGTGATCTGCTGGCCCTGGTGCTGTTCCCAAAGTGTTCAGGTTGCCTTCGGTCCCAGGGCTTTGCCAGCTGCAGTAATTGGTGCTACCCAGACTCTGTAGAAAAGAAGCAAACGAAGGTCAGGCTGTCAGTTGGTGACTAAGCTGAGCCTAAACCCAGCTCTCTGTGCTGCCAGCCTCAAAGCAGAACAGATTCCACATCCTCCAGCATGGTAATGGCATGAAGGGTTTAACCTTGCCACTCGGATGCACGTTTCATACACAGTTTATTATGTGTTAAGTTTATTTGTTGTTTCTTCGTTCTTCATTTGGTCTAATTTTTTTCCGAGCCCACTTTTTGAAGCAAATCCCACAAGGAGAGTGTCCCTGGCTGATCTATGGTGGTGGTGGGAACTCCCTGCACCTCGAGCTCAGCCCTGGCACACCCAGCAGACACACCCTGCTCTGACGGGATGGAGCTCAGAGCAGGAGTGGGTGGCTCTGTGTTCTCCAACCCCCCTGGAGCTTTGAACTCTCTGCACCCAATTTCTTACTTCTTTTTAATCTGTTCCGTCCTCCCCTTTGAATGAAAAGACCTTTTTTAGTGAGGTTTTGTTAGAACTTTGGTGATGATGAGACAGCACCATGGTGCATCTCTGTGGGTCGTGAAAATTGTGGAATTCATTCCCGAGCTGATAAACAGCCTGTGGGAATCACTGCCAACAGTAAAACCAAGCTTAGGAAAAGGGATAGAAAATCCTGATATCAAAAATCAGGGAGGGTGTAATATTTGAGGGAAGGAGGGAACCCTGAGGTGTTAAAATAAATCAGCTGAGAGTGACTTTGTGATTGGGTTCCATCCCTGGAAGTGTTCAAGGCCGGGTTGGATGGGGCTTGGAGCAACCTGGGAGAGTGTTTGGGATCACAGAATCCCAGACTGGTTTGGGTTTGGAGACACCTTAAAGCTCTTTTTATTTTAACCCCCTGCCATGGCAGGGACACCTCCCACTGTCCCAGGCTGCTCCCAGCCCCAATGTCCAGCCTGGCCTTGGGCACTGCCAGGGATCCAGGGGCAGCCCCAGCTGCTCTGGGCACCCTGTGCCAGGGCCTCCCCATGTTTATCTCTGCTTGGTGAAGCCCTCTGTATATATTTGTGCCCTTCTCTTTCGTAGCCCAGAGTTACCAGATGCAACCATGGAAAGCAGAAATGTTTCCTTTGGCACCCAGGGATCAGTGGGAGAATTGGCACTGGGAGCTGGGAATGCTCTATCCCTGCCCCACTGCTGGAAAAACAGGATCTGTGCTCCTCTGGCCACTGATCTGTGTGCAGGGATCCCTCCTGTGGCTGGAAATTCACCCAGCAGCTCCCTGACATGCCAGAGCTGCCCTGTTTCCTGGCAAGATGAGCATTCCCTCCCTCGAGATCTGGCAGCTCAGGTGGCAGAGGCAGCACGAGTCTCAGGATGTGGACATGGAAACAAAAGCTGTCCCCACCTCACCCTTGGGCTGCTGAAAGTGTGTGGCTGTTCTTGAACAATTTCCTTCCTGCACCGGCAGCACTCACTAATTTTAGACTCCCTGCCTTGCTGCACTCACACTTCTGTGCGTGTTTGCTGCTTCTGAAGAAGAATCCTGCCCCTCCTTGCCAGGTCACTGCTCCTCTGGAATCACCAGCAGCAGATTCCTGGGGGTATGGAAGGAAAAAAGCCCAGCACACGCGAGGCTGGTTTGGAAGTAGTGATGATAAACGACAAAATGAATCCATTTGTGCAACAGCTGATGGAGAAATGCTCACGGTGCCTAGGAAAAATTGAAAAAACATAAGATTTGGGAATATTTTGTAAGTCCCAGGAACACCTGTAAATGGTTTCCTGGCTGCTGAAGGAAGGAGACTCCTGTGTTTCACCTTCTAGATGTCGGAAGATCCAAATTCCTGGTCACGTCCCTGAAAAATCCTGTTTTTCTGTGCCCTTCCCACAGGGAGGCTGAGGGGTGGCAAAGCTCTGTGAGATGAGTAATCCCTCACCCAAAGGGCCAGGGAGCGATTCCGAGGGATTTTAAATCAGCCTGGCAGGTGGTGGAGGTTTGCTCCTACCTGAGTGGGTTTTTATCGGGAATGGGAGGAAAATGAAATACAGAAAGGATTCCATGTTCTTGGTGCCCGTGTGTGACACATAAATCCTCCTTGGTGCAGCGTCTGCTCATCAGGAGCAATCCCAAAATATTTTCCACACCCCTGCCAGGATGTCTGAGGGATTTTTTTAACCATTTTAATTGCAATCAGCTCCAGGAACGAGTGCTCCAAACATGTGGGAATGAAGTGCTCCAAACAGCTCCAAACATTTGGGAATGAAGTGCTCCAAACATTTGGGAATGAAGTGCTCCAAACAGCTCCAAACATTTGGGAATGAAGTGCTCCAAACATTTGACAAGAGGACGATGTTGAGCAGCAATTGAAGATATTGCACCCTGCAGGAATCTCCTGCGTGGCATTCCAGGAATCCAAGTTTTATGGATTTTTGCTCCTGCCAGTGTGAGGTAAGGTTAAATTCAGGATTTACTGGCCCAAGCTTTCCAGGCAGCCACAAGAACCTGCAGTGGAGTAAGAGGGCAAAATTCCAATCTGGAGTCTTGCTCTGGTTCTCCCGTTGGAAATCCCAGCTCTGACACCGCCTCGGTCACTGCTCCAGGGTTTTATCCACAATTCCACCTCCTCTCAGAACAACCTTCCCATGCCTTGTGGGAAGCAGGGATTTACATCCACAGACTCCCTGTTCACAGCTCTCAGGCAGGACAGCAGCTCCTCAGGGACCAGCATCTGCTCCGGGACATCGCTGGGCGGCCTCTGCTCCCACGGATTCTCCAGGAAGGGTCCGTGTCCCGCCCGCACTGGGAATGCCTGGCTGCTGTTGAGGATGAGGTTGATCTTGTCCAGCGGACACACCTGGGGCACCCCTCCCTGCTGGTCCCACAGCTGGGGGACAGGGCTGGTGTAGTCCCCGCAGAAGATTCCCAGCTCCGGTTCCGGGCTGGCCGTGGGCGGCTGCTCCTGGTAAATCCCAGCAGCGACGTATCCCAGCTCATTCCCATCGGAGAGCTGCGGTCTGTAGGCACTGAGCTGCTCCTGGCTCGGGCTGCTGGGGGCCACCACGCTCCTTGGGAGCTCCCTGTCCTCGGCCACCTCTGCCCTGGGCTTGCTCCCCGTGTCCGGGCTCCCGTGCTCCTCCTGTGCTGGCACCTCCTCGATTTCCGTAAGTGTGGGATCGCTGGAGGCCAGGAATGGCTCGTGGAGACTGGCACTGGGGAAATCACCCTCGTCCTGGGGAAAAAATGATGCCTATGGCAATGAACTGGTGAATTTTGTTAGGAGGAGAGCTGTGATTAGAGCTTGGAGCAACCTGGTCTAGGGGAAGATTCCCTGCCCGTGGCAGGGGATGGGATGGGATGGGATGAACCTGACTCAGCTGTGGCCACGGAATACAGAGTAGATGGAATTAAGGTTTAAAAGCCTCAGCTAATCCAGGCTCCCACACACCTTGCAAATGCCTGGGAAATGATTCCTGAGCAGTTCCCAGTCCCTGAGAGCTCAATCCTCCTCCCATCCACGTTTCTCACAGCTCTGGAGCAAGCTGCCTTCTCCCAGGTAACAAGGAGTATTACCAGAGGAAACGGCCTCAAGTTGTGCCAGGGGAGGTTTTGGTGGGATTTTAGGGAGAATTTCTTTGTGGAAAGGGCTGTCCAGCCCTGGCACAGGGGTGGAGTCCCCAAACCTGGAGGGATTTCAAAGCCACGTGGCACCTGGGGACACGGGGCAGTGGCGGCCTTGGCGCTGCTGGGGGATGGTTGGACTCAATGATCTCAGAAGGGTTTCCAACCTGGACAATTCCACGATTCTGTGAAGCCAAGCTTTAATCTGGAGTGAAGCAAAGCCGGGAGATGTCCCTGCCCTTACCTGCAGTGACTTCACCACGGTGCTGTTCTCCATGTGGGGGAACTCTTCAAACAGCCACTTTGGCAGGAGGGACACAAGGGTGGCCTTAATCCTTCACCAAAGGGAAAAGTCCAATTTATTATTCAGATAGTCCTCATGCAGGATGAAACTGTCCTGGCAGGAGGGGCACATGAAGTGCACCCAGTCTTTGAGGGGGACTTGGAAACTCTGGGTTCCTCATTCTTGAGTTTCCCCAGATCTGTGTTTATTTGATTTTTTTGGTTGGTCTCTGCCTTACTGTGGAGCACACAAATGTCCTTCATACCACAGCCTGATAAGTGGGTGACACTGCCCTCAGGCTGAGGTGAAAGGGACCCTGTAGTTGACTTTAAAACATCCCAGAAGAAATCTTATGCCTCTTCTACACACCAAGAACACAGAGTAAAAAAAGTGTGACATGGAAATAAGGGAAAAAAAATATGGAGGAGAAGGGAATACCTTTTCCTGACTGATTTTTTAAACATCACAATCGCAAAAAGAACTGCCAGTCCGACCACGCCGAGGCTCAGTCCCAAGAGAGCTCCGATGTCATCATCTGCAAAGGATGGAGAGGCAGGAGGTCATGCCTGGGGCTCAGCCACTCAGTCAGTCACCATTTCCTACCTCAGCTGCCAGAAATGCTGACATGAATTCCTCGGCTCATGTTGGTTTTGCTTTTGGTTTGAGTGCTGCAACAGATCGTAATGTGCAGGATGTGCAAAGCAGAGCAGGCCCTGGTTCTAACTGCGGGGTGGAATCGGTCTCTTGTGTAGGTTGATTTTGTATTTTCCTGGTTTTGGCACCTCCCACTTGGACTGGGCATTGTATTTTAACCTCTTTAGAAAGCAGAACTCAAAGCTTGCATTCCGTGGGTGCTGCTCACCCACGAGAGCACCACAGCCTTCCCTCCACGTGGGTCATGAGAGAGTGAAAATGTCCCTTTTTTTGGCTCTGACCTCCCCAAAGTGTCCGGGAGCTCTCAGTTCCCACTGCCAGGTGCTGCTTGGGTTAAACCTCCCACTTATGGCCGGGAGAAAGCCTGGCTTAACAAGGCAGAGCTGCCCTCCTTACCCTGGGACATCTCGCTGTAGGTGCTGCCCAGGAGCGGCTCCTCTGGAGGGACTGGAACAGAGAGGGGGAAACGTCTGTAATTCATTTAGAGAGGGGGAAACGTCTGTAAGTCATTTAGAGAGGGGGGAATGTCTGTAATTCATTTAGAGGACGGGGGGTGAACAGAAGCCCTGGTTTGGTGTTATCTTTTTAGAAAAATAAATAACGGTGTAACAAGAAAAATTAAGCTCCCTGAAGTAATGAGTAACTCCAGCTCTGGCTGGGTTCTCCACCACATCCCATTTCTCAGAGATCCAATTAAATGAAATGTTGGTCAACACCTGTCCCCAGCTATAAAACATCCTCCCTGCACGCCCCTCCCCTCAGCACCTGAAATGGGAATTTAGAACCCCTGGGGAGCTCCATCATTTTGCATGAGCACTCCCAGGTTGTTTAACAGGTTTTCCAGAGCAGCTGGGGCTGCCCCTGGATCCCTGGCAGTGTCCAAGGCCAGGCTGGACACTGGGGCTGGGAGCAGCCTGGGACAGTGGAAGGGGTGGCAGGGGTGGCACTGGGTGGGCTTTGAGTCCCTCCCAACCCAAACCACTGTGGGATTCTGTGATCCCAAAGTGCCTGAACCCCACGGGAATGAATTTCCTGATCATTTCTGTGCAGTGAGGGAAGATCCACAGCTGAAGGACCTGCCATGGCAAGAAGCCTCTTTCTGCCAAAACAAGCAGCCGGCTTTGATCCCGGCTGAGTTCAGCAATTCCCTCGGGATCACTTTTCCTTGACAAACATTTGGTGCCATTGGGTCCTGCCCGGAGGAGAACACCCAACAGCCAGAGCTACCAAGGCAGGAGTGTTTGCTTCCATTTCCTGGGAATAACTGCCCTTCTGCAGCTCAGAGAGGGGCCAGGCAGAGCCACGGAGCTGCTTTGTCACAGGAGAAGTCTCTGAGCAGCTGCAGATGGCCCATCCCAGGTGGGAGCTGAGGACACCCTCAGCTGTCCCCTCAGGTGTCACCCGCAGGTACCTCTGGCTCTGACAGCCCTTGATGGCCCTGCCCAGCCTCACCTGGCCCCTCTGCCCACCCCTGCTCTATTTAAGCCCAGCCCTGGCCCTCAGCCCCCAGTGGGGCTGTGCTGGAGCAGCTCTGGAGGTCAGACCCTGCTCCGCTGCCATGGCCTGGCCTCAGCCCTGCTGAGGACCTGCCCAGCTCTGGAGGACACCCAGAGCCACCCCCAGCGATGGAGATGATGCTGCTCCTTCGCAAGCTGGCTCGTGCTCTTCTCTGACACCATTTCCAGCACTGAAGCTGCCTGATCCAGCCAAATTCCAAACCGTTCTGTGATTCCCACTCCAGGTAAGGAAGGACAGGCTGTGACAGCCCAGCTGCTCTCTGGAAAAGCTGTTTGCTGTGCTTTGGTTTATCTGGAACAAACAGGAACCTCGCCTTTCTGCCACAGAAAGGGACAGAGGCTCCACTGCTGCATCTGGTGAGGGGAAATGTGGTTCTTGGGTGTTTCAGGTCCATGTGGGCGAGCAAAGACCACCTCGAGCAGGGTTTTACACAAATACTTTGATTAAACCCTTTCTTTTCCCATCCTGCTTTCCTCTGCTCGCTGGGGAGGGTTTATCCTGTTCCCAGAGCTGGCAGGCTGCGGGGAGGAGCAGCAGCTTTTCCCCCGGGCAGGCTCACCTCGGCCGGAGCTGGGGTTGCTGATCCCGTCGGGATACACCGCGTACAGGGACACGCTGAGGGGAGCTCCCGCCGCTGCCTCTGCTGGGAAAAGCCAGATTTGCCTTCAAAAACGTGTTTTTCTCTGCTGGGCAGGCTCTAGGCTCGGTCAGGGGCTTGCTGCTGAGTGGTGGAAGCAGATGGATTGGCCTTTGTGGGTCCGGGGTTGTTCCTGGCCTGGCAGCTCACTTCATTTTCTTTCTGTCTCCATCTTCTCCTTTCCCTGAGATCTTCACCCAGGGAACCAAATCCCACTGACTGCCCTCAAATCTCCAATTCCTCCCCTCCTCCTTTCTTCTTCTTTTCACAGCCCCACTCCCCAAAAACAAGTGGGCTCAAATTCAAATGAAGCTGCCTTTATGATCTAATTTGGATTTATAATCTAATTCAGATTTATGGTGTCCTGATGAGCTGTCCCAAGCAGAAGAGGGATTCCTGGGATGTCCTACCTTGGATGTAGGTGTGTGTTTCCTGGTGTGGGACCTTCTCCCAGAAGTACTGCTCCTCCTGGTGCTGCTGGGAGCTGGAAACCCACTCCAGTATGAACCAGAGCAGGGGTCTCTGGCTGTGCTGGGGTGGCTGCCACTGAACCAGGACCCTGCTCTGGTTCTCAGGCTTCACCTCCACGGCCTCTGGTGCTGGGAATTCTGTGGAGAAAGAGGGAAAGGGGGGCTGTCACCCCAACCTCGTCCTTGGGGCCTGGGAAGGGTCAGCCAGGCCCAGGAAAAGCGTGGCTTTCCTGGAAGTGTTCACGAACTGAAGGGTGAGCAGGAAATTAGAGAGTGTTGTGGGTTTATATATAGACACACAAAATATACATAAAAATCCAGCTTTATGTATTGATCTGTATTTCATAGAATTATTTAGGTTGGAAAAGACCTTAAAGATCAAGGCCACCACTGCCCCGTGTCCTCAAGTGCCACATCCACAGGGCTTGGGAATCCCTCCAGGGATGGGGACTCAGCACTGCCCTGGGCAGCTGTGCCAGGGGTGGACAACTCCTTCCGTGAAGAAATTTTCCATCATATCCACCCTGAGCCTGCCCTGGCTCAGGCCTGAGGCCGTTCCCTCTCCTCCTGTCCCTGTTTCCTGCCAGCAGAGCCCGACCCCCCCGGCTGCCCCCTCCTGTCAGGGACTTGTGCAGAGCCACAAGGTCCCCCCTGAGCCTCCTTTGCTCCAGCCTGAGCCCCTTTCCCAGCTCCCTCAGGAATTCTCCAGCCCCTTCCCAGCTCCATTCCCTTCCCTGGACACGCTCCAGCCCCTCCATGTCCTTCTTGGAGTGGTGATCCCAGAGCTGTCCCCAGGACTGGAGGAGCCCCAGCAGTGCCAGCACAGGGGACAGGCATTGCCCTGGGGCCCTCCTGGCCAGCTGTGCTCATGTCCAGCCAGATGTAGATCTCTGTGAATCCCAAAAAACACATCATCAGCTCTGTCATGTCCCTGAAATCTTCACCTGTCATGTCTTACCAGAAACATGCACGGTTCTGATAAACATGAGAGCTTAGAGAGTTTTTTCCACCTTATTTCTCTTCAGTTTCTTTTTACTCATGTATTTGTCCTCAGCTTGAATGGGACTTTCCCCTCCCATTGCTCATTCAAAGAGACATTTTTCAGAACTAGGCAAGTGTGGTTGTGGGGAAAACCACAGCCCATGGGCACATGGAGCATGAGGTGGTCCTAAAAGGATTTTAAAAGGATTTTTTCTTTCCTTCCTCTTCAGTTTGCATGGACCCAGCTCACAGTGGGGGCTGGCAGAGCTGCAGGAGCTGTTTTGGGGGGCAGGGAGCGGAGGAGCAGCCTTGTACCCTTTGCTTTGCCCGCCAACATGGACAGGGCAAACTCATTTTTAAATTTGTTGCTGCAGCCTTAGGAGATCAAGGAATGAGATGCCAGGGCCTAAAGGGGCTCCAGGAGAGCTGGAGAGGGACTGGGGAGAAGGCATGGAGGGACAGGACCCAGGGAATGGCTTCCCAGTGCCAGAGGGCAGGGATGGATGGGAGATTGGGAAGGAATTGTTCCCTGGGAGGGTGGGCAGGCCCTGGCACAGGGTGCCCAGAGCAGCTGGGGCTGCCCCTGGATCCCTGGCAGTGCCCAAGGCCAGGCTGGACATTGGGGCTGGGAGCAGCCTGGGATAGTGGGAGGTGTCTGTGTCCACGGAACAGTGAAATGAGATGGGCTTTAGGATCTCCCTCAACCCAGACCATTCCAGAATTCCATGATTCCATGTGCAGCCGTGGAGCATCTCCAAGGGATGCTGACTTGCCTGGAGGATGTTGTGCTCCCTCGGTGGAGCGGGCAGAGCTCTGCCGGGGCTTTCCCCTTGCACATTCCAGCATTTCCCCCACAATCCGGATAACATCCAGTCCCTGTAACTGGCACGTGTGGGATCCTACCTTCCTGACCCGCGCCCCGGTTTAGGGGGATGCTGGCGGGGCTGGAAGCCCCTTTGGAGTTGTGAGCGGTGACGAGGAGGGCGCGGGCTCCCGGCGGCACCAGGACAGCGCACTCGGTGCCGGAGGTGCGGCAGAGCGTCCCCGTTCCCTCGGCGGACACGGCATAGCCCAGGATCCTCCCGCGGGCATCCCGGGCTGGCAGCGGCTGGGAGGGGCGAGACGGACAGAGATTTGTGGGGTCTGACCCCGAGACACGCGGTCAGGACAGCTGTCCCCTCGGCTGGGGGACACATTTTACAAGGACGGAGAGATTTGGCTCCAAGCTGGGCTGGCATTTTCCTCCCGTCCCCTCTCCTCAGGGAGGGCGGCACCTCCGGCTGCTCGGGGAGGAGCAGCAGAGCCAAAAATTCGGAGGCTGCCCCAAAGCACCTTACCTTGATCAAGACCGTCACCTCGCGGCTGCCGTTGGGCAGCGCCGGGCCCAGGCGCCGCCACACCCCGGGAGCGGCGGCGGGGGCTGCGGGAGGAGGGGGACACGGTGAGACACCGGAGCGGACCCGGGGCTCCCGCACACCCGCAGCCCTCCGGGAAGCCCCTCCCGGCCGCCGGATCTGCGGCTGGGAGAGGAAACAGCGCAGATGGAAAGCACGGGCGGGCGCTGCTTTTTGGGGTGAGGACATCCCCGGTTCCCCGCTGCCACCGGGGTGCGAGGGCAGCGCTCCTCGGGCATCCCGGGGTCGCTGAGCCGGCCGTGCCTAGGCTCATCCTGGGGTCGGAAGCTGGCATGGATGGGGGCAGCTGCCTCAGGGTGACAGGGATTTGTCACGACACAGCGACTGGTGGCGATTTTTCCACCCGGGGGAGCAAGCAAGCCACTAAAGATCATGGAATTTGTTAGGCCGGAAAAGCCCTCTGGGACCACCGAGCCCAACCATTCCCCGGCACTGCCCAGGCCACCACTGCCCCGTGTCCCCAAAGTGCCACATCCACAGGGCTTTGAAATCCCTCCGGCGTGGGCACCCCGGGCAGCGGTGACAAACGCCACACACGGGTGGCACCGCGGCTGAGCCCACCTGCCTCGGGGGTGCTGTAGAGGAAGGGGGGGCTCCAGGCGCTCCAGGGGCTGTGGGCGGTGCTGAGCCGGCACCTGACCTGGAACACGAACTGGGTGTCGCTCTGCAGCTCGTGCTGCCAGCGGGGGCCCTCCTGTGCCACGCTGTGGCCCAGCTCCACCTGCAAGGCAAGCACGGGGAGCTGGGGCAGCGGGACCCCCACTGCCACCGCCTCCCTCGTCCCCACGGGCAGGGATGGGCAGGAGCCACCCTGTCCCCTCAGTGCCACACTGCGGGGCACAGCCAGAGCCCCCAGCCGGCTGCCATGCTGGGATTCTGCCAGCGCGGAGATTTTGGGGGCTCCTGTGGGAGCGGGGATCCAGGCTCAGCCCCTGCCGGCACCAGGGGTGTTTCCGAAGGGGCTCAGGTGGAGCTGTCCCAGTGTAGTTTTGTTTGGGGTGTGCGTTGAGCATCCCGGAGGATTTTGTGCCTTGTCCTTGCCGAGCAGGACATTTGGAAATATTTGGAATTCTGTGCCTTTGCTTAAAAGGCTGAGACAGCCCTGCCCACGAGGCCGTCTCCTCTCTCAGGTGGCATCAGCTCTCCCGCCCCCCCAAAGTGGGGGCTGCCTGTGGCCGGGGGTGCTCATTCCCCACCAGCACTGGAGAAAAGGGGTGAGTTTTGAATGACCCCAAATATTCCCATTGCCCACGGGGGTCCCCAGCGGGAACGGGACTTGCACCTCTTTAACGGGGGCAGGTTGTGCGTGTGGGGGGAGGTCTGGGGGGTCCCGGGGGTCTCACATGCCACGTTGGGGTGCCCGTGGCTCTGTGCCTCTCCTCACAGTGCACGTTCTGCAGCTGTGTCCGGCTCCTCCAGCGGGTGGTGGTGCTGGGAGGGGACGTCTCTGTCGTCTCGGCGCCGATGACCACGGGCAGGGCGGGGACCACTGTGGGGAGAGACGGGAATGGGTGGGGTGAGGGCTGTCCTTGTGCTCAGGGGGGTCCCCAAAGTGACACTGCAGGGCAGTGTGGGTGGCCATGCACAGCCCCAGCACACGCCGTGCTGCTCATGGATGGATGGATGGAGGGAAGGACGGACATACCGAGCTCCTGCAGGCTGAGGTGCCGAGGGGCCGAGCGGGCAGTGCCCAGCGCGTTGCTGGCCTGCACCCACACCGAGTAGTGGCTCGCACTGTGCAGCTCTCTCAGCAGCACAGGTGAGTCTGCAGGGAAGGTCTTTTCTTCCTCCTCGTCCTCATCATCCGCCAGCCTGGGAAGCAGAAGGCAGCCCCGTCAGTGCCCATCCCAGCACCACACACCCGCTGGCACGGCCACCCTGGCTCCTGAGGTGTCACAGCTCATGACCAGGGCATGGCCATCCGCCAAACCGGGGTTTGTCACCCCTAAAGCAAACTGGAAAGTCATCCCCTTCTGTTCTGACACCCCTGCTGTTTTCCCGGTGGGAAGGGAACTTTCTCCTTCCTTTCTGGCTGTGTGGTTCAGTTTGGTCCCAAGCGAATTTAGGCAGGAGCTTTATCTCTTCACAAAGCCTCCATATGATAGGATTTAATGTCTTGAAAACTGAGTCAGGATAACTGAGAGCCTGCCAGGCTGGTGCCATGGGGATTCAGTGGTAAGGAGCATCCGGGGATGGGGTGTGGCATGCCAGGCTGGTGCCATGGGGACTTTGGGGACAGGGAGCATCCCAGGGTGGGACTGTGGCACGGCACGCAGCAGCCAGCACCTCAGCTTCAGTTTCAGGCTGGCCTTGCAGTTTTGGGTTTTGGGCAGCGTTATGTTCACCCTCTCTATCTTGGAGAGAATCCAAGAAGCTGGACACTGCTGCTTCCATGTGGCAGGCGCGCTGGAACGTGTGCCGGGTCACCGACAGAGCTCTGACCTGCGGAACGCACCCCGCGGGGAACGCGCGGTTCTCGGGCAGGAGGTGGCAAAACGTGAGCTGTGGGAAGTGGAAGTGGGGCACGGCAGCTCCGCTGCCACCCGGGGCTGCCACCCGGGGCTGCCACCCGGGGCTGCCACCCTCCCGCGCCCCCTCCCAGCCGCGCTGCCCCGGGGCCTCACCTGCGCAGGTGGAGGCTGTGCCGGGTGGGCAGGTGGGTGTCCCGTCCTGCATCCCAGGCGCACTGCAGGCACTCCGAGCCCTCGGCGATGGCGCAGCTCAGGTTGCCGGGGGGGTCCGGAGGGTCTGCGGGGGCGAGGCCGGGTGAGGGCTCGGACACCCCGGGAGGAGCCAAACGCCACCCCCTCGGAGCTTGGCACGGGCTGGGGGCACGGGGGTACTCACAGCCGGCCCGGACCTCCGCGCCGCACACCAGGCGGTGCCTGTGGTTGCTGGCACAGAGGGAGAAACAGGCGACGGTCGCGAAGGGCATCCGGAAATCGCGCAGGTGGAGCCGCACGGTGCTGCCGTCCAGGACCAGCGGGGTCTCCTCAGTGCGGCTGTAGTTGAGGAGGATGAGGAGCTGGGCCGAGGGACAGTCCAGGGCGGACCGGCAGGTGATGGAGATGTCAGAGCCCATCCGCACCACCGGCGCGGGCTCGATCCAGACGTGCCCCCTGCACTCGATGGTTGCAACACCTGCGCCAAAGCGGGAGGGCTCGGGGGGTGTCCCATGGGAGGAGGGGGTGCCCGTGGGCTGCGCTGCTCGGCAGGGAGCTGCTCTGCATCTGGAGCCTGCAGCGAGGGGATTACACCCCGGCCCGGCCACCTGGCACCCCACGGGATGGGGATAAACCAGGGGTCACGAGTGATGCCGGGGAGAAATTGTTCCCTGGGAGGGTGGGCAGGCCCTGGCACAGGGTGTCCAGAGAAGCTGTGGCTGCCCCTGGATCCCTGGCAGTGTCCAAGGCCAGGCTGGAGAGGATTTGGAGCAGCCTGGGATAGCAGAAGGTGTCCCTGCCCAGGGCTGGATGAGCCCCGAGGTCTCTCCCAGCCCAAACCAGGCTGTGGCTCTGTGCTGAGCTCCCCGTCTGCAGCAGCACCCTGGCCCCCGGTGACTCATCCTGGCACATCAGAAACAGCCAGATTCGCCAGTTTCACCAATTTTAGGCATTGCTCTAATGCTCAAATGACTGCAGGGAAATAACCTGCATTCTCAAGAGCTCTGATCCCCAAGATTAGGGTGGCGGAGGCGCTGCCCTTCCCTATCAGATGAAGCTCTGCAGCAGCCCCAGCTCACAGGCGCTATCAGGCTCCATCTGCCCTTCCTGGAAAGGGCACAACTGCACAGGGGCTACAAGGAGCCTGAAAATAGCCCTGGGACCCTGGTTATGGCTCTGGGAGCCTGGATGTAACCCCGTTCCAAGGATGTGAGAGGGAAGGAGAAGGAGCTGCAGGCCGTGGGATCCCCCCCTGCAATGCTCCCCCCAAACCCCACAGCTCTGTGATTGTCCAGTTCCCACTCTAAACCCCCTGCAGGCCCAGGGCACTGCTCTGGTGTCACAAGGTGGCCGTGCTGAGCCCTGTCACCGTCACTCACCTTGGCACAGGCAGCAGAGCAGGACGTGGAGCACCAAAGCCTCGCCGGACCCTGCCATGGCCTGCACTGCGGCCGCTGCCCGCGCGTGGCATAGTCTGGGGGATAAAAAATGCTGAAGCAAATCCTCCTGGAAACCAGCTCCAGCACAGGCAGGAGGACAGGGAGGGGAGGGGAGAAGGCAGCGAGGATTTGTGACAGGGAAATCTTCCCTTGAGGAAATGGATTTGGTGGGGCAGGGGGTGCTGCCCCTCTGCTCAGACCCATCCCGAGTGTTGGCTCCGGGGCTGGGGTGCCACAGATCAGGAGAGACATGGACACTCTGGAATGAGTCCACCAGAGGTGCCTGAGGGTCAGGAGCGCCTGAGAAGTGTGGAAGGGTTGGGAGAGCTGCTCAGCCTGGAGAAGAGGGGGCTCAGGGGGGCAGATCCTTGGGAATGGATGTGTGATGGGGAAGTAAAGATGAGGGAGCCAAACTCCTCCCAGCGCTGCCCAGGGACACACAGGTGGCAATGGGCTCCCACTGGAAGTCAGGGAATCCCAGCTAAATGTAAGAAAAAGCTCTTTAAAGGTGGCCAGAGTGGAGCTGCTGCCCTGAGGGCTCATCCCACAGTGTCCATCCCTGGGGGTGCTCAGACACGGTTTTATGGGATAGAAATTTCCTGCTTCCATAAGATCTTTCCCTCAGGTCCTGCCCAGGCTGAGCAATGGCTCTGCCCAGAAGTGACCCCCTGAGACAGCCCCAAAACCCCAGCCCAGGGCTTCCCACCTGTCCCCAAGGAGCCACCCTTGTCCCTGCACCCCACAGTTGCTTAAATTCTTCCCTGCTCCCTTTGCCTCTCTCCACAGCCTCCTTGGAAGCATTCCCACAATCCAGGAAAGAAAGCCCAGCCCCACCAGCCTCGTGGGACTTGGGCTGTGGGGCTGGGAGGGTTTTGCAGCAACCAAGGCACGGATGGGCGAGGTGCAGGGAAATGCAGCTCCCGGGGGGAATTTCCTCTTTTCCAAGACAAGCGTCCTCCTGGAAGCAGCCAGCATGGCACCCCCCAGCCCCTGGAGCTGGGGTGACTCCAGCCTCCCCACAAGCCTGTCTGGGGGTGGGAGATGGGCACAGAGCAGCCCTGAACCAGCCCTGACACCCCCATTCACCTGCCCGGGGCTGAACACCCAGCAAAGCCCCACACGCCATCATTTCCTTTCCCCATGCAATACCTGCAGTCAGGAAGGGCGAGTTTCCCCTGCAGGGAGGCCAGAGTCCACAGTAAAAGCTTCAAAATGCTGTTTTTCAACCCAAACCAGGCCACCAGCAAGAGCGAGTGCTTCGTTGTTTCTCGTGCGGGATGAGGTGACCTGGTTTGGTTTTGGGGCTGCTCAAGTGCTCATCACGAGTGAGTCAAATTTCAAGTGCCTCCCTATTACCTGACCTACAAAGAGAAGCTGTCGGTTCCCAAGTGCCCACGAACCTTCTGCAAGTGAGAGCAAATGAAAAAATGCAATTTGAGTCCTAAGAGAAGAGCTCAAAACTCTCAATCTGCCCAGCTCTCCAGGGGATCGCAGGCTCTGCCTCCTCTGGGAATCACATTCGTGTTTTTATTCCAATTTAGAGGCGTCTGTAAACTCCAGAGCCAAAGGAATGAGACCGTTTGGAGATGCTGGGCTTTGATCTCATCTCTGGTAAAGTCTCCTCGTGCATTAGGCTAAAGAAACGTGAATTCAATAAAGAAGGGAAAAGCTGCTCCATGGTGCCAACCCAAACCACACGGAATCTCCACCGGCGGCTGTGCCAGGAGCGGATAAACACCGGAGCAGCAGGTGAGGAGCAGGAGCTGGGGTATTTTGGGGTTAAATGCGGGGGGCTGGAAGCTGGGAAAAGCAGGGGTTCCTTACCTTGGCAGTCCTCAGGACATGTGGCACCGGGAGCCTCCTCCTGCCGCTGTGGCCGGAGCTGCCGAGCATCGGCAGCGAGGGCAGTGTGGGGCTGACCTACATAGAGCACCGGAGTTTCTTTTCCAGTCTGAGTCAGCCCGTGGGGAAACCCGGCATCCCTTAGAGGAGCAGCCTCGGGGGAAGGGGCGTCTTAAAGTTCTGGCAGGATTTGGAACCCATCCCGAACGGATCGTTACGGTCTCGCCGCTGGGTGTGAGGCGGGAGCGCTGGCGGAGAGTCCCGGCTGCTGTCGCGGAAAGAACATTTTCCTGCCGATCCCAGAGGCATGGAATGGAAAGTCCTTAAGGAGCGGGGTTGTTCTCACCAGCACTGAGTGTCACCCCCTGTGCTTGTGCTGGTCCCCAGCTCCTCCCAGGATGTTACAGGCAGGGCTGGGAGGTCCAAGGCTCCAGGGATGCTCCGGCGCTCTCCATCCCGCCGGCTCCCTCTGCTGCTCCCAAACTCCGGCTCTGCAGAGCCCGGGGCTTCCTTTTTCGTGTCGGTTGAGGAGTTAAACCTCAAAAACAGTGTTAACCTCATTAGACAGTGCAACCACAGGAAACCCCGCACTGCTCCTGCCTCTGCCTCGCAGGAGGAAATGTTGGGGAGCAGAATTCACCCCCCCGGGGCAAGGCAGAGCCTCCCTCTGCCAGCAAGCCCTGACTGCTCCGGGTTTTGACTGATCCACGGGGACTTTTGTGGAAGTGAGAGCAAGAGGCTGCCGGCGCCACGGGGTGAAACCTCGCTGGGTGGTGTGGTTATGTAACGTATATGATGTATGGAACCTGTGTGGTTATAGGAACGGGTCGGTTTGTGCAGTTACACACACCCTGAGCAGGACGGCGAGGGTTTCAGTGGGAATTTTAGTTTGGGGATGTCCTGGGAGTGTTTAATGCACGGGGCTAGGGCTGCACAGCTGGCGCTGGGGCAGCACGGCGAGCATGCACATCTGCAGCCAGCTCATCCCGTCTGGCCAAGGGCAAGCACATCTGGGCCCGGGTGGCACATCTGGAGCCAGGGCAGCACATCTGGAGCCAGGGCAGCACATCTGGAGCTGGCACAGTGCGGTGGGATGTGGAGCTGCCCCAGGACAGGTGCCAGAGCCCCTCGGAGCTGCTGGCCCCTGCATTTCCCAGGCCCCGGCTGCCGTTTGGCTGAGATGTCCTTATCTCTTCCTGAGCACTGCGAGCTGCAGCTCAGAGCCCCGCGGGCAGCAGGGGAGCAGAGCCAGGGCTCACACCGGGCTCTTTCCTGCAGATTTCTCTTTCCCGTGCTCAGGAATCTCAGCTGCTGTCGCCTTCCTCTGGGACAGCTACACTGCCCCGGCCTTCCAACCCCCATCGTGTTTGGGGTTCTCTGAGGTTTGTTCAGAAATTCCTCAGAGCCTGATGGAAACTGAGGACAGGGATAGACGGGTTCAGGGAGAAATTCCTCCCTGGGAGGGTGGGGAGGCCCTGGCGCAGGGTGCCGGAGAAGCTGTGGCTGCCCCTGGATCGCTGGAAGTGCCGAAGGCCAGGCTGGACGGGGCTTGGAGCAGCCTGGGATAGCACAAGGTGGAACAAGATGAGGTTTCTGCTCCCCGCCGACCCGAACCATTCCAGGATTCCGTGATCCTGTCTCCAGAGGTGGAAACGCCTCTCCAGCATTTGGGTGCCCTGCAGAGAGTCCCTCCCGAGGCCGCCACAGCCCAGCAGGTTCCCCCAGCACAGCCTTGGGATCCAGTGCTCCCCAGCCTGGCCCAGGGGTGGGGTCAGCTCCCTTCCCCCCCAGCAGCACCCAGGTTTGGGGGCACCGTGAGCCCTCCCCGGGCTGTGCCGTGCTTTCCCCGCCGCCCCCGCGCAGCCGATAGGATCTCCCGGGCACTTCCTCGCCGTGCCGGCGCTGCCCCCGCGCCAGCTCCCCACTGCCACCGCCACTGTCACTGCCACCACCCCTGTGCCCCCTCCCTGTGCCCCGTCCTGGTGCCGGGCTCCGGAGCCCCTTTCCCCTCCCTGGGACGTGCCCGCAGCGCCGGAGCCCTCAGCAGTTTGGCACGGAGCTGGCTGTCAGATGAGATGAGGATTAAAGCGGATTGATTGAACACTTGTTATCTTTGGTGGGCACGCTGGGATCCCTGCCCTGCCTCGGAGGCTGAGGGCAGCAGGAAGGAAAGGTCGGGACAGACCCGGCCCTGCTGCCAAGAGCGGGGCTCTTGTGTCACCCCCGGAGCTGTGCCCGGCGCGGGGGCCACGGGGGCCACAGACACGGCCCAGGCGCAGCTCGCCCCCTGCTCGCCCTGCTGGCAGCGCTGCGAGGCGACACCCAGATATTTGGCCTTAAAATCGCCGCGGTGGCTCCGGGGCCGGGGACGCTGCCCCACGGGGGCTTCCCTGTCCCCCCCCAGTGAGGGTCCCGGGGGACAGGGACATTCCAGAGGGAGGGCAGGGCTGGGAATCAGCGCCGCTTGCGTCAGGGCCGCTGGCACCGCGGCCCAGGCAGGATTAGGTTCCTTTGTACTGCTGGAGCAGTAAATATTCCCAAGTCCAAGCTCCGCTGAGGGTTCAGGACAGCCAGGGCTCGGTGCAGGAACAAGGAAGGTGATGCCAATGTCAAAGGGGGTTCGACTGTGATTTTTGGCCGGGGTAAAAGGACACCCGAGATATGGGAAAGTTGCTCCCGGCCTTTAAAGTCAGTTTGTCCTTCCTGTGAGCCGTGCCAGGGAACAGCCCCAGCTCCTGCCCTTCGAGTGGGGCAGCAGCAGGGACACGAATAGGCCGCGAGAAGGAAAGTTTGGGCAGAGTTTGCTTTTCCCTGCGAGGGGAAGGTGCTGCGGTGAGCCGAGCGTGCCAGGACGAGCAGCAGCTCCTGCCCACGGGGCCACGATGCCCCATTTCCCTCTGCAGGCCCTGGCTGTGCCCAGGCAGGTCACGGCAGAGAGATAATCGGGAATGACGCTCTCCAAAAGGGGCTGTTTCCTCTGTGAGCACCACCACGGCCACGGGCAAGGAATGTCCCGCTGCTGCCTTCCCTCCTCACGCTGGGAGCGATCCCCAAAACAATCCCTGGAGGGATTTAAAAGCCGTGTGGATGGACATGGGATAGGGGTGGCCTTGGCAGTGCTGGAATGGTTGGACTCCGTGTTGTTTGAGGGCTTTTCCAACTTAAATGATCCAAGGTTCTATGGAATTGTTGCTATTTCCCAGCTGAGGCTCATCCCACATCCCCTGCATCGCCCCCCAGGCCCACCCTCCATCCCCCACACCAGCCGGCGCGGCTTTCCCGTGGCTGCAGCTTTGTCCCTCCATCCGTGTCCCGTCCCTTGGGGGGCTCCAGGACACTTTGCCCCGTGGGCTCTGAGAGCTGTGACCAGCTGGGCTCTGCTCCCCGGCCGGGATCAGGGTGATGGGAAGCAGATTCCGCAGCAGCGACGGACTGAGCTGTGCGTGTCACTCCTTGTCCCCCAGCTAAATCTGTTCTCTCCACTGCGTCCCGTAGGGCGGAGGTGTTTTTGTGCTCCAAGCTGCCTTGTTTTGGGATTTTTCCACTTGGCAGAGCATAGCCCGGAGGGGAAGATTTAATCTCTGAAAGAGAAGGGCTGGTGCCAAAATCCTGCGTGCGGGGTCACCCGAGGGCAACAGCCGGCAGGGTGCCGGGGCCCCCGGGGCCGCCGTGCCAGCGACAGCGGTGCCAGCACGGGTCTGACCCCCCAGTCCTGCTGTGGGGACAGGTGGAAGGACCCCTGTCCCGCTGCCCAGAGAGGGGACACGCGTCTGGTGCGCCCTGGTCCCTGCAGTGCCCCCCATGCAGTGCCCGGTGCCCCCCACCTCAGGCCCCGTGGGACCTCACCTACGCGCCCCTTCCTCTCTTCATGCCCCCCGCCAGACCCCGGGGGGTTCCCCTCATCAGTGCCCCCCATGCCAACCTCCCGTGAGCTGCCCCCCTTGCTGTGTCCCCTATCCCAGACCCTCGGCTGCTCACCCGCATCAGTGCCCCCGCATCCCAGCCCTCCCTGTCAATGCCCCCCATCCCAGCCGCTGTTCGGTGCCCCTCCATCAATGCCCCCACCCCAGATCTGTGTTCTATGCACCCGGTCCGAGCCCCCCATCCCAGCCCCCATTCAGTCTCCCCCTCCCCGGTCTGAGCCCCCTCATCCCAGCCCCCTGTGCGATGTCCCCCTATCAATGCCCCCATACCAGCTCCCGTGCCACCACCCCATCACTGCCCCCCGCGCCATGTCCCTCCATCCCAGCCCCCACCCCATCCCAGCCCCCTGTGCAATGTCCCTCCATCCCAGGACCCATCCCAGCCCCCTGTGCCATGTCCCCTGTGCCATGTCCCTCCATCCCAGCCCCCACCCCGGCCCCCTGCGATGTCCCCCCCATCCCAGCACCCGCAGGTCTCCCCATCACTACCCCCGCTGCCCCCCCACCCCAGCCCCC
>NW_024581108.1:24993640-25016395 GCF_017639235.1 Corvus kubaryi | reverse complement strand
GGCGGCCCCGCCGCTCTGCCTGCGCCTGCTGGCCGCCGCCTTCTACGGCCTCAGCTCCTTCCTCATCGTCGTCGTCAACAAGAGCGTCCTCACCACCTACGGGTACGGCCGCGCCGGCGGGACCCCCCCCCGGGATCGGGATAGCCCCTCTGGGATCGGGGTACCCGCCCGGGATCGGCGTGCGGAGCCCCCCGTGGGATGGGTATCGGGACCTCCCCCCCCCGGGGGGGCCCCCGCCGCTCACCCCGGGGGGGACCCCGCGGGCCCGGGGGTCCGTCCCAGCCCTTGGCACCCCCCCTGCACCCCCTGCTTTGGGGCTGCCCCCCTCCACCCACCGCACCCTTTCCGCTCCCTGGGTGTCCCCCTGCCCGCCCCCCCCGGCTGTGGGTTCGTGGCCTCCGGGACCCCCCCGGTGCGGGTGCCCCCCCTGATTTGTGCTTTCCTCCCGCAGGTTCCCGTCCTCGCTGTGCGTGGGGCTGGGCCAGGTGAGTGGGACCCCCCCGTGTCCCCGCGCCCCGTGTTTTGGGGGCCCGTGGGGTGACCCCCTGCTCTCTTGCAGATGCTGGCGACGGTGGCCGTGCTCTGGGCGGGGAAGGCGCTGCGGGTGGTCAAGTTCCCTGACCTGGACAGACACGTCCCCCGGCGGGTGAGACCCCTCCCCAGCGCCCAGCTCCCTTTTCCAGACACCCAGTTCCCCTCCTCGAGCACCCAAATCCCCTCCCAAGCACCCAGCTCCCCTCCCCAGCACCCAGCTCCCTTTTCCAGACACCCAGCTCCCCTCCCTGGGCCCCTGTCCCCAGCTCCGGGGCTCCGTGCCCACCACGGGCTCTTTGGCAGCGGGATGCCCGTGCCCGTTCCCGGGATCCTGCGGCCACGGAGCAGCTCCGGGACACGTGTGTGCGTGTGGAGGCTTCCACGGCGGGGTGGGAATAATTCCGTGTCTATATTTATCCGCGGAGGGTGCTCTGGGGAGCTCCCCGGGCACCTCGGGTCGCTCACGGAGCCTTATCCCGCTTCTTTCCAGACATTTCCTCTACCTCTTCTGTACTTCGGGAACCAGATCACAGGACTGTTCAGCACAAAGAAACTGAAGTACGGATGGGTTTCCGGCACAGGGGGGGTTTAACAGGGCCTTGGGGGTTTCCAGGATTGCCGGAGGGTTTTCCAGGGAGCCGCTGCCGGGCCCCGGGGCTGTGCGGGCTCTGGGTGATCCAGGCAGGAGCCGCTCGGGGCCACGCACTTCCTTCCCTGCCCACGAGGGAATGTGCCACGTGCGAGTTCCCAAATGCTTCCCTCGGGCAGGGAGGGACACGGGGCTGGCCCTCATCCGTGGGGTGAGGGTCTGGGGGCGTCCTTGGGGTCCCCCACCCTGGCAGGGTCAGATCAAAGTGGGTGTGGGAGCAATGCCATTCCCATAAGGAGCAATGCCATTCCCGTAAGGGAACGGGCAGGCCAATCCGTGCTGTTTCCCAGAACCCGTATCCCTGCTCCATTTGGGATGTGGGGAGGGGGGAACACCCTTTCACCGCGCTGCCCCTTCCTCCTGCAGCCTGCCCATGTTCACCGTCCTGCGGAGGTTTTCCATCCTGTTTACGATGTTTGCCGAAGGATTCTTGCTCAAGTGAGTGTCCCCAGCCCGTGTGACAGCTCCGGGCTCGGGTTCCGGGGCTGCCTGGCCGGGGTTTGGCTCCGGGCTGGGCTGGGAGGAGGTGGGTGCAGGAGCAGCTTGTCCCGATCCCTTTCCCAAAGGGATCTGGGAGAGAGGGATGTGCTCTGTGTGCGTGTCCAGCAGCCTGGCTGTGCCAGCCCTGGTTCCTGCAGGGACCCCAAACCACTCCCAGAGTGCCCACAGCCCCTTCCCAGGGCTGGGAGCTGCTCCGTGCCTGGCTGAGCCCTTCCCTGCCTCAGGCAGAGCTGCAGCTCTCCCTCCATAAACTCCCAACTCCTCGAGGCTGAGTTCTTTATCTTCCAAAAAATCGCAGAGATAATTGGCTAAAAATGTCTTTACTCGCAGCTCCTGCACAGCTTGGTTTGTTTGGGGTTGGTTTGGGGTTTTTCCCCCCTTTCCAGAGGAGGAAAAGCTTCTCCCTGCTCTGCTCCAAAGCCCTCAGAGTATTCCCAAGGACCGAACTGTGGCTGATGCCGTGTCCTCCTGCCTCTCTTTTCCAGGAAGAAGTTTTCCTGGAGCATTCAGATGACAGTATTTGCTATGATCTTTGGTGCATTTGTAGCTGCCAGGTGAGCTGTCCCCATTCCCACATCTCCAGAGGCTCCGTGCTAATGGGAATCGAGTTCCACGGTGTGTCCCAAGCAGAGAGGGATTAAACACCGACTTTCCCCTCTCCAGACGTGCTCTCCAGTAGGAAAGAATGTTTTCCTGACCCAAATCCCAACCCCTCCTCCCATGATTAACTTTTCCTGACAACTTGCTGGCTCCACAGAAGGTGGAAGGACTCTTCCAAGCGTTGTCCCTGCGCAGCCCAGAGCTTTAACTCCTGCTTTTTCCCTTTCCCAGTGCTGACTTGGCATTCGATCTGGAAGGATACATTTTTATCCTCATTAACGATGCCTTAACGGCTGCAAACGGTGCCTACGTGAAACAGAAGCTGGATTCAAAGGTGGGGTGACCTTCAGCTTTGGGATGTTGGGATGTTGGGCTGGGCTTGTCACCAGCTTATTCTGGGAGGGCAAAGGGGGGAGGCTCAGCCATCCCTCTCCCAAAATCTCCTGTCCAGAGCTGGAGAGGGACTTGGGGCAGGGGATGGAGGGACAGGACACAGGGAATGGCTGCCCACTGCCAGAGGGAAGGGATGGACGGGATATGGGGAATTGGGAATTCCTGGCTGGGAGGGTGATGAGACCCTGGAATGGATTTCCCAGAGCAGCTGTGGCTGCCCCTGGATCCCTGGCAGTGTCCAAGGCCAGGCTGGAGCAGCCTGGCATAGCAGAAAGTGTCCCTGCCTGTGGGACTGGATGAGCTTTAAGGTCCCTCCCAACCCAGTCCAGTCTGGGATTCCAAGATACTTAAAAATTCCCACCCTCCAGCTCCTCTGTCTCAGAGAATCCCACATGGATTCAGCTCCAGGCCCAGTCCCAGCAGCAATATGAGAAAGATTTTCTGTTCCCACTCAAACCCATGGGTATTTCCCATCTCCAGGAGCTGGGGAAGTACGGTCTGCTCTACTACAATGCACTGTTCATGATCGTCCCCACCCTGGCCATTGCCTACATCACTGGAGATGCACAGAAGGTAGGATTCCCATCCCAAAATCCATGGTTTTAGTGGCACAACTCTATGGACAGCATGGGGGGGCAAGGGGTGGGGGGGTCACTGCCCCAAAGCCACCTCAGCACAAAGGAACTGCGACTTTTACGTTGGACCCAAACCCCCGGAGTTGCTCCATTCAGGCATTTTTGTAATGCCTGAGGAATGGGGAAGTGGAGAGCGAGAAGAAAACCCGAATATTATTTAAAGAAGCTGAGCATTTTTAGAATCAATAAGGTTCTTCAAACTTTTTTTCTGCCCTTCCCCTCTCGCTGGGGCAGTTTTGCTGAGTTGCTGTGTGGGTTCAGTTTGCTTGTGGTGCCCCATCAGGGCTGGGGTCCTGAAGATGTGAAATTATTATTATTATTATTAATAATAATAATAATATTTTACTTCTGGTCCTGTATACATTGAATTCTTCTATTATTTTTTTAAAAATTTTTTTAAAATTTTATCTCTGGTCCTGTATGTGTTAAGTTCTTCTTTTTATTATTGTTGTTATTATTATTATGACTAATAATAATAATAATAATAATTTACCTCTGATCCTGTATACATGAAATTCTTCATTATGATTATGATTATGATTATTATTCCTCTGGTCCTGTATACGTGAAATTCTTCCATTATTATTATTATTATTATTATTATTCCTCTGGTCCTGTATATGTGAAATTCTTCCATTATTATTATTATTATTATTATTATTATTATTCCTCTGGTCCATTATTATTATTATTATTATTAATTGTTGTTCCTGCTATTACTACCATTACTATTATTTTTTACATTTGATTGGTATTTTTATTGCACTCCCTGATGTGCAGCTGGCTCTCCTGAGCAAGAAATCCCTTTTTCCTGCCTGTTTTTTCGGCGTCCCCCTCTCCCTGTGCAGGGGATTCAGATAAATTCCCTCCTCCAAAGGCTGGAGGTGTTGCCCACCCTGTGGGTGACCCTGGGGGGCCCTGCCAGCCCCCTCTGTCCCAGCCTGGTGGCTTTGTCCCCATTAGGGGCTTGGAGCCCCGGATACGGAGCTGGGATTAGCAGCGGGTGAAGGTGGCTCAGCCCCACCCTCCGGAGCGGCTCCGAGGGCTGGATTTGGGATAAAGTGCTCATTTAGGAGCGGGAGCTGAGCCTGGGCAGGGAAATGCTGCTGTGAGCAGCCTCTGTTCAGCCTGGAGAGAGAAATGGCCTTTTTTTATTTGCTTTTCCCCTGAATAAACTCCTTTCTGCCAGGCCCGGCACTGCTGGACAAAGATGCGCTGTGTGCCGGGGCTGCTGCCAGGAAACTCCGCCTTGGCAGCTCCAGGAAAACCCCCTTGGGAAGGGCCTGTGCCTGGGGGGGGCTGGGAGCCTTTCCTGTGCCTGTGGATCTGGGAATTCTTGTGGTTCCTTAAGAGGCATCCCAGGGAACACATCCTGCTTTGTGAGCGGTGTGCTGGGGGTGCTGAGCAAAGCCCTGCGAGGAGTTCCTGGGGGAGAAGGGGGTGGATGATCCACAGGAAGGTCCCTCCAGGGCTGGAGGTCCGTGGCCGTGTGGGAAGTGCATTCCCAGCTGCCTGGCCGGGTTCTGGGTGCTTTGGCATTCCCTGGCTGGCTGGGAAGGGAGTGAGGGAAGCAGCTCTTGCCCTGCCCTGCTCGTGGCTGAGGCTGGCAGGGCCCTCTGGGGTGCCCCTGGTCCCTCTGGAGCAGATGAGGATTCCACTCGGATTCTGGCTGTCTCCAAGGGTGGAGACTCCACCACTTCCCTGGGCAACCTGTGCACCCTCTCCAAGTGCCTGCAGACATCCAGAGGGATCCTCCTGTGTGTCCGTGTGTGCCCCTGGCTCCGTGGTCCTGTCCCTGGGCACCTCTGGAAGAGCCTGGCTCCTTCTCCTCGGCTCCCTGGGTGAGATCCTGGAGCCTGCTCCGAGCTCTCCTCAGGGAGATGCTCCAGTCTCTGCAGGATCTTGGTGACCCCTCTGGACTCTCCCTGTCTGTGGCACTGCCCAGCACTGGACCCAGCACTCCAGATGCTCCAAAATCCCAGGAAAAAAGCGCTTCCCTGAAAGCCAGGCTGCCTTGAGCCGCTCTGTCAGCAGCGTCTCCGGAGGTTACACCTCCCTTGGGATGTGCTGTCTGAGTGTTTGCAGTGAAGGAATTCCAGAGTGATCCAATTCTGGATAACAGCCAGCTGGGAGATGCCTCTCCTGATTCCTCTGGTGTGTGAACTCGTTCCCTGCTTTTTCCAGCAGGGATGAGCTGAGTGCTGAGGCTGGAGGTGATGCCAGTGGGGACCCCCGGCCTTCCCACAGCCCCGGGATGTCACTCCAGGCTGGGAATTGGGTTGGTTTTTCCTGCTGTGAGGTGAAAGCCGATGCTGGGGGGTTGTTCCTTGTCTTGCTGGGAATTCTGTGCTTCCCGAGGGTCTGAAGCTGGTGTTTCCTGCAGGCAATGGAATACCAGGGCTGGGCAGACACGTTCTTCGTCGTGCAGTTCACGCTGTCGTGTGTGATGGGGTAAGGACTGGGATGCTGGCCTGGGAGCAGGGAAGGAGTTTCCATTCCGGAAGTTGGGAATTTTGGTGCCCTTATATTATGAAAAATTCCTAATAAATCCTCAGTCCTTACAGGGACACCATTGCTGAGAGTTGGGGGGGGGGTGGGAATTATCTCCCACCTTCCTCCAAGTGGTAAAAAAGTGGTGGGATAAATACTGCTGGAGAAAGGATGGGAATGGGTCATGGAATGCTGAAATGTTTTGGCTTGGGAGGGACCTTAAGCTCACCTCATTCCCTGAAGGGCAGGGACCCCTTCCATGGCCAGGGTGATGGGATGAGGGGATTCCCAAGGCGTGTCCCTGATGGTGGCTCTTTTCTGTAGGTTTATTTTGATGTACTCCACGGTTCTGTGCACTCAGTACAACTCTGCTCTTACAACTACAATAGTTGGCTGCATTAAGGTGAGTGGCATTCCCAGGAAATCACCTCGTTATCCCTTGGGAATTGCATTAACCCCTCACGACAGCCCCCCGTGTCCTCCCCGTTCCCCACCCTGCATTCCCTTTTCCGTACATTCCCGTGTCTCAGGCTGTTTGTTCCTCCCATCTTGTTCCTTTGCAGAATATTTTAATAACCTATATTGGGATGTTTTTTGGAGGAGATTATATTTTTACATGGATGAACTTCATTGGTCTGAATATCAGGTAAGATTATTTATGATTTGTAAGTGAAAATTGGGGTGAAACGGAAATGATTTGACTGATTTAATGGATTTTTTTCCCCGAAAAACCCCCATGGAATTGGGTTCTTGTGCTTGGTCCCTGCTCAGGCTGTGGGATGCTCCCAGACTTGGCTTGTTTCAAAGCCAGGAGAATCCACAGGAGTATTTTAGCAGGAAAATTTGAGTTTTCCCAGAGTTGCCAATGGAATGAAGGCAGCAAAAGAAGAATTTTTGGGGTTCTTTCACCTGGTATTATTATTCACCTTTTGGAAAAGTCTCCCTTCTGGGCTGGTGTTGGGGGAGTCTTCCTGTTCCTTCCCTGTCCTTCAGCAGGATCCCTTTGGGGGTGGGATGGATCCAGCCCTAGGCTGGGAAGCGTTTGGGCAGGAATGAAACAAGATACCTGGGTTTAGGAGGAAAACTGGCAGTTTCCATGGAAATTCCAGCAGATCCTTGTCCCGTGGCCCTGGCTTTTCCTGGGGCGGGGCTGTGTGGCTGCTGCAGGAGCCGAGCTCATTCCCAACGTGTTCCCTGAATCTCTTGCAGTATTGCTGGAAGCCTGGTGTATTCCTACATCACTTTCACCGAGGAGCAAATGAACAAGGAGTCGGATGCTGGCAGCAAGATGGATATTAAAGGGAAAAGCTCCGTGTGAGCAGGGAGAGGCTTTTTTTGGGAACCAACCTCTTCCTGTTCGCTTGATCGCGGGCAGGACGTGGGAAGGGATCCGGGGCGCCTGCCAGGAGCCATGGGGATGCTCTTAATTTGCACAGCTGAGATTGCTGCCTTCACAAATCCTTGGGAAGAGAGCGGCCTGCAAGGGGAAGGATGAGCCTAATTAAGTGTGATCGGGAGGAATTAATGGGTTTCTAATCAAGCTGGGAGTCGGCAGCGGAGATGGGCACGAGCAGCGGGCAGGGCGAGGGCTGGAAGACGTTCTGCTCTGAGGGATGTGCCAGGGGTATCCCTGGCTGGATCTGCTCCGTGGGATCCGAGGATCTGCTCCTCAGTGGAGGGATGCTGGGGCTGGCTCCGTGCCCAGCCCGCTCCCTCTGGAAGGGAGGGAATGCCGTGGCACCCGGCTCCGAGGATGCCAGCGCCGGCATTCCCTGGAAGATGCAGGATGCTCCTGGGCTGGGCCAAAACCTCTTGGATGAATGTTCAGTGCTCTCTGGACTTCAGTTTGAGCTGTTTTCTGGTTATTTTCTGGTTTTTTGTTCCATTAACCCGCTTTTCAAGCTGGGTTTGCCCTCCTGGGCTTAGCAGAGCCTTGCATTCTCTTCTTTGTGAGGCTCGGGGACATTCCCAGCAGGAAGGTTTTCCCTGCCACTGCTGAGTTCTGCAGCCTCCCTCACCTGGGGTCAGAAAGCCTTGGATTTGGGAAAGCTGCTGGCCTTACTGGGAAGATCCACCAGGGAGAAGCTGCTGGGATCACAGGAGAGCTGAGGTTGTCCCACCTGGCACAGCACATCCAGGGAATCTGCAAAGGCTGCAGCTCCCACCCCTGGAAGAGGCACAAATCTTCTTTTTTGGCAAGTACAGGGGGCCCCACAATTCTTGTGTTCCATGGAATGAGTCACCCTGGGTTTGTGACCCACCAAAAGAATGGGAATTTTCATGCATTGGGTGGTGGTCACTGACTTTTAAAGGTTGTTTTACCCAGCACTTCTTTCCAGGTCCCTTTGGGTTGTCTTTTGGGTTAAAAAGAATTGTTTTTAAGTTCGGTTAAAAAAACTTTTGGTAAAATAATGTTTTTAGAGATTTTTGTACCCAAACAGCTTCTCCAGACACTGACATTGGGGTTTTTTGGGAGATACTTGCTCCAGCTGGAACTGCTCTCGGGCAAAGCTGCATTTGTTGGAGTTTTTGGGAAGTTTTTGGATGGGAAAGAGATTTTGTGTGAGGGTGCTGCTCCAGCCTGGTGTGCAGTGAGTGAGCTGCTGCCTGCTCCAACAATTCCAGAGCCACAACTTCCCCCTTTTTTTGTGGGATTGTGTGGGCACTGTAGGGAGTTGGGGTGTTCTGGAGCAGCCCCTCAGCGGGTTCCCCCTCAGAGCACAGTAAAAAAGCGATCCCTGATTGTCTCCCAAAATTCCAGTAAAACCTAAGCTTTATCCCAGGGGAGGGAGGCTGGCAAGCCCTTCCTGCTGTGCAGAAGCCCCCCAGTCCCAGCCCAGCTGGGGTTGCTGGTCCCCGTGCTGGTTCCCAGTATCCATGTGGGGCTGGGGCCCCTCCCACCTCCTCCTTCCTCTCCTGCAGCATTCCCAAATCCCTTTTTCCCACGTGTGCTCCGACTCCGCCGTGCTGAGTTCACAGCCAGGAGGTTGATTCTGTCAGAGGGGTTTTTTTATGATTTTATGTTTGTTTTTGAATCTACTGGTTAGATTTGGAGTCCTAACAGGGAAGTATTTTTAAAGCTTATTTTGTCCATGCCAGGATCCTGCTGGATCCTAAAC
Organism: Corvus kubaryi; assembly: GCF_017639235.1. NCBI lineage: Eukaryota > Metazoa > Chordata > Aves > Passeriformes > Corvidae > Corvus > Corvus kubaryi. The sequence continues at coordinate 25,007,474 of NW_024581108.1, read as the reverse complement.
ACTGGGAAAGTCAAGAGTTCCTCTAACAGTATTTTCTATGCTCTTAATTGACTAAAAAAATGTTTTCTATAGAGAATCTATTTACAAAATGAGCATTTTAGTGCTGAAAATCTGAATGTATGGCAGGCTGTGGATGTGAGCAATGAGAGCAGACAGGATTTATGTGCCTCTGTATTTTTGTATTTGCTTCCAATAAACCAATGAACCAAAGCTGTTCCTGCCTCACCCCTCCCTTCCCTGAGCAGCAGGAAAAGGCTGAAGAGGATGGGTGGATAAATCAGGGATTTAGGGGGCTCTGACAACCTCCCAGTTCCAGCAGGGTGAGGAGAGGTCTCCTGGGTTTCCAGCTTTGAATATTCCTTGAGAGGGGATGTGGAGGACAGCCCTGTTTCTGGGGAATGAAGGAAACAGCTGGAAGTTCATCCAGAAAAGGGGGGTTTGTTCCCATGGGTTTCACTGCAGAGTAACAGAGTCACTGCTGCTGCAGCAGCCTGGGGCTTCCCATCCTCTGAGCAGAAATATTCCACCCTCTGGAGCAGAAAGAGTCAGGAATTTTGGATGCAGACAGTAAGTTTAAAAATATTTTAATAAGCTTTTCCAGAATTGCAGACAGGGAAGGGGAATAAGAGGAGGGAATTACTAACAGTGCAAAATACTGTGTGGGAAAAATGTATCAAACTGATCTGTAGGGTTTGTGTGTGTGTGGACATCCTATAGCACATTGAACCCTTTGGGAAGCCCAAGGATTTCCTGTTGGATTGCATTCCCAACTGTACTGAAGGCTTGGAAAATGAAGGCAAAGTTAGCAGATTTCCAGGGTTTGAAGTAGCTTTAGTAGTGCAATGACTTTTATCGAGTTCTAGTGGCTGCAGTTTGAAACATGAACAAAGTATTGTATAAAACACCAGCATAAACAAAAGGTAAATTAGAATTAAATATTCTCCAAGTCTAGCTGAGCATTACATAGTGGATTATGGAATGTCAGGTCTCTTCTACATATCACCAAAAGAAAAAAAAATAAAGGAAAGATAAAAAACAAAGCAACATTCCTGAAAATATACACAGTGCTGGATTTCACACATGAGCCTGAGACAATTCACTGGGAAACTTTCCTATGGATTTTTGGGAAGTATTTCCAAGTTGCAACCAAAAACAAAGAGCATCAAAATAAAACTGAAAATAGGATTGTGCTTGTGTAGAACCGTTTTTGAGCCAAGGGGAAACTTTGGGGTTCTGCTCATAACCAGAGGGGAGAGTTAACAGCAACCTTTGCCTCAGGCATTAATCACTGCATTCCTTAATTAACACAGGCCTTAATTAATGAACCTCACCCAGAGCCTCTCCAGGAACAGGGCTGGCAGGAAGAGCTGGGAACAGCAGGTTCCTCCATCCATAACCCATCCACACCTCGAGGATTTGGCTCACTCCTCATCACAAAGTCCAAGGGAAGTTCAGTGGAGAAGAAACCCAATCAGCCCAACCCCTCAGCAGTGGGGTTTGGGTTGAAACATGCACTTCAAACCATTCATTTCAACTGGAACCATAAACTTGAAGAGAAAAGAACCAGTTAAGGATAAACAGCACAGTTGTGAGGAGGAGGACACAGGGTTATCCATGACACAAAGGAACAATTTTCCCGGATTTTGGCAGAGTAGAACTGGAGCTGGGCTGAAAGAAACCAAACAAAACCAAAATGAATTTGGATTTAAAATGTTCCAGGCTGATGGATGTAAATCCTACATCCACAGCTTTTCAGTGGTGCTGCTGGCACGGTGAGCATCACCCCCTCCACATTTATTTATAAGCAATTTTTGGTTTTCACACTGAAATTAGTTCTCCATAGCTCAATCTTAAATTCCTCCTCTCCCTTCTCCAGGTGAGTGCATCCCTGTGCACCAATACACAATCCCAGGATTTACTAGGTTGGGAAAGACCTTTGAGATCATCAAGTCCAACCTCTGACCTGTGTGTGCTGCTCCCACTGAAGCCATCCCTGTGGTCCTCAGGAATTCCAGTCCAGCACCAGTTTCCAGCTGCATTTCCAACCAGTCCAGCCACACTCCAGCCCTTGCTGTGCTCCCTGAAACGTGGCAGGTGACAGACTGGAAATAAACCAGTGGATAATGGACGGCTGAACTTGAAGAAGGTTCAGTAAACTCCAGAATTTGGCTGCTGTGAAATTTCTCCAAGTTCCAAATAAAGTGAGGAAAGGGAGAAAGAAAGCAAGGAAATGTGTGCAATGCAAGCAGCATGCTTAACAAAAATTTAAACATCATTATTTGCCATGAAACAAGGAAAAAAAAAAAAACCACGTTTCCAAAATCATCAAATGCCTTCTAACCATTCTTATGTTAATTATTTACCAGTTTCTGGGAAGAAAATTAACACGTTGGTGATTAATTTTTAACTCCATTGGTTTGGTTTCAGTTTTTTTTGTTTGTTTGTTTTTTGTTTTGTTTTTGGTTGGGTATTTTTTTTTAGAAAAGACTTCAGCAAAATAAAAGGAAGCTGACATTAGACTCAGGGTATCAACTCTCTCATAAAAGTTTACCAACTGTACAAGGTAAGAAAATTATACAAGCTTTTGTTTTAAGAAAGGACAGTTCAATCAAGACATAAGTACTGTAAAAATCTTTCAAAGGCTACAGAGAAATCTGGAAAAATACAGAATGTATTTCTTTAGCCCAGATAAAGAATATGGAAAGACATCATTGATGTCAACAATTTTACATAGACAAACCTGACCTGGTTTATTTATTTACCTTTTAAAACTTCTATATATAAAAATAGTTGTGCTCATAACTTTCAGGATTCATGAGGGTTCCTTAATGATGGGATGACATTTTCCTCTCTCCAGCAGGAGTGGAAGTCTCTGTGCCTGCTCTGTCTTGGCTTTTCCTGTTTTATTTTCACTTCCTGCAAAGCCCCAAATGCTTTGTTCACTTGTACACTTATTAAATGCTGTATTATACATTAAATGCTGTATTAACACATTCTTTAATGTATTAGGCTGGGAGTATTTTTGCAGCAACTCTCTGCTTTGTTCCTCAAATGTTTAAGGGCCTTTTATCCCAGAACTGCAGCTGCCAGCTCTGAGAAATTCAATATTCTCCTGCTGCTTTTCAGCACTGAAAAAACCACCAAATCATCAGATCTTTAGAGCCAACTAGAAGGTCTCAGGAAACAAAAAAAAAATCTCAGATTGTTTATGGAACTGGATTTTGTAAGGTAACCCATCAACCCTGAAAATTTTAGACACCCAAAATTTACTCCAAGGAATAAAATCAGCTCCCAGCACTCAGTCATCCAAAGTTTCTAGCTCCTCCAGCTTCCCGTGGGAGTTGGCTTCCTGGAAGAACTCTGAAGCACCTGGACTCTCCTTCCCATTGCTGTTAATTCTCCTTCTTTTCAGAGGTCTTTCACTCTTTTCTTCCAGCTCAGGGTCATTCCTTGAAGCTGAATGAGCAAGTTTGGGGTCAATGGAGAGGTTTTCAGGTTCATACCCATTGGTATCCAGCTCCGTGTGAGGTGTTTTCTTCCCACTGGAAGGTCCATTCACGTGCAATCCCTCGAGCTTTGCCTCCTCTTTCCCTGGCACCTCCCCTGGGCCGTTGGCAGAGACACCTGGGTGGGAGAGAAACCCCATCAGCAAAGCACAGCAGCATCAGCAGCAACAGAACAGCCTGGGCTGGGTCAGGAAAGCAGAACCTGAACTCAAATGATTAAAAATTCACTGTTTTTCTCCTTATCCTCACTGTGGGAATGACGTGCATACAAATGACACAGGGAGTTTGTGGAAGTCCTATAAAGGAGCAGAGAATGTCCTGGAATCCCAGAACTCCAGGAGCTGCAGGTGGACTCTCCTCACCTGGGCATTTTGTGCAGTTTCCAGGTGATTTCCACACTCTGAGTGAGTCCCTGAGCTCCTCCCTCAGCTCGGCTCTCCTCGCTTTTCTTCCTGGCTGCTCTCCCATTCCCAACTCCCTTCCAAGGCCCAGGGCTGGGGGAAGAGCTCCTGAGGAGCCCCAGGGAGCTGCCCCCAGCCCAGCTCCCCCCTCAGGGGCTCAGTGTCCTGCTCAGGACCCCTCCCAGCATTGGCATTACACCTCTCCACTGGCACAGCAGGGACAAGAACTCACAAATCACAGTTAACAGGAAATTCCAGGGGGGAATTTATCTTCAAGGCAAGGCCCCTGCCCTAAATGCAAACATGGAGGGGTTTTGAAAAAACCAGTTTTAAACTTAAAGCTGAGAAAATACTTAAACTACAACAGGCTGTTTGTGTCTGGGGGTGCTCACCTGGAGAAGGGAAGGTTTTGGGAGAGCTCAGAGCCCCTGGCAGGGCCTGAAGGGGCTCCAGGAGAGCTGCAGAGGGACTGGGGACAAGGCATGGAGGGACAGGACACAGGGAATGGTATTAAACTGGTAAGAGGGCAGGGCTGGATGGGATCTTGGGCAGGAATTGTTCCTTGGGAGGGAGGTGAGGCCCTGGCACAGGGTGCCCAGAGCAGCTGGGGCTGCCCCTGGATCCCTGGCAGTGCCCAAGGCCAGGCTGGACATTGGGGCTGGGAGCAGCCTGGGACAGTGGGAGGTGTCCCTGCCATGGCAGGGGTGGCACTGGGTGGGCTCTAAGGTCCCTCCTGACCCCGAGCAGGCTGGAGCTGTGTGACTGTGGCAGGACAGGGCCCCTCTCACCGTTCTGGTTGCTGCTGCTGGTGGTGCTGTCGTCCCTCTCGGACTGGCTGGTGCTGCTGTTGGAGGCGGTGGGCGGAGGGGACGGAGCTCTGCTGGAAGCAGCACTCTCACTCTCATCCAGGAGCCGATCCATGTAATCCCTGCACAACACACACACACACTCAGCCCTGGCTGGGAAAGCTTGGTGGTACTGGGGTGGAAATACCCCTGCACACACTGCAGGCATGGCCTATTCTGTGGGAAAGGCTTCCCACTGCCAGAGGGCAGGGATGGATGGGATTTTGGGAAGGAATTGTTCCCTGGGAGGGTGGGCAGGCCCTGGCACAGGGTGCCCAGAGCAGCTGGGGCTGCCCCTGGATCCCTGGCAGTGCCCAAGGCCAGGCTGGACATTGGGGCTTGGAGCAGCCTGGGACAGTGGGAGGTGTCCCTGCCCATGGCAGGGGTGGCACCGGGTGGGCTTTAAGGTCCCTCCCAACCCAAACCATTCCATGATTCCAAATGTTTTATGTTGTGGCTGTGCTTCCAAGGTGATCCCTTCAGGCACTAAACCCTCGCAATTTGCTGAGTCACCAAGAACAAACCATTCCAGTAAATATAAATCACATTTGTGCACAAGGACCCCAAAGGGGTAAAGTCAAAACCAAGTGAAAAACTCCAGAGTTGAAGACATTCCCATCTCTGCCACTGATTCCAGTGCTCCAGCTTAGGTCAGGAATGGAAGACTGAAACAAAGGGAGCTGGTGGGTAAAGCCCTTGGATGTGTGGTGGGAAGGCTGGATCAGCATCTCCTCACACGTCATCATGCTGGAATTGCACCCTGAATTCCCTAATTTATCTGCAAAATCATTCAAGAACAGACAAGTCTGATCCTTAATGACACTGCTGCTGCTGCCCCTGCACAGCCAACTGCAGGAAGAGAGGTTTGAGTGATTAACAACCAAAAATGCCTCATCTGGGGAAAAATGGAAAATAGGGGAAAAAAAAACCCAGCAAGAGATGGGAGGAGAGGAGGAGCCAGACAGTCCCTGCCAAGCAGTTAAGAAACTCTCTGTAACATCCACAAAGTCCCAGATGGCAACTCTGGGTGTCACACAGCCCTCAGATGTTTGGAGAAACAATAATATGCCAAGGAAGGATCAACAGAGGAGCCAGGAACAAATGAGGAATGAAAATAATAGTAAAAAAGCTTGGCAAGAGGCAGTGGAAAGAGTGGGACAGCCAGATCAGAGCTTTGGAATGAAGGGCAGGAGAACAAGCTGGATCTGAGCTGGGAATGCAGCTCTGCTCACACATTCCCTCTTTCCTCAGCAAGGACGGGAATGGGAAAAGGAGTTATGGATACCCCAAATGCCCTGGGACTTGGTGTTGTGCTGGCCAGAATGACTGACAAACAATGCACCACAAATTCCACCTGAAACTTGTGGTTACTGCTTTTGTACAAAACATATTTAATTAAAACAAGCATTGAAAAGAAAAACCTATTTACATTTAAAAAGAAAACCAACGGAATTCTAACAGAACTCAAATTGCTGCTCAATGCAAAGTGTTGGCCTTAGTCCAAATAAATGTATTTTACAGATTATTTATACACACCAATGACATTTTTTACACTTTGGCTGTTTCCTGCTGCAAATTCGCCTCTGAACCCCTCAGTTTTCAGCTGAGAGCAGGATGAAATACAGATTTAACCCCAGCATGACAATGAAATGATGAAATCAGGCACATCTTACGTGACCCCGGGGTGCAGGTTGTATTTTTTCTTCCCAAAACGGGTCTGCTGAGCGAAGAAATCGTAACGCTCCGACTTCTTCCACATGTAATAGAAGGCCACACATTCCCCCACGGAGCGGGTCCGCACCTGGAACAGGGGCCAAGCAATCCTCGTGAATTTAAAGGTACTTCTGGGCCAAAAAAAGCCAGCATTTCCAGCAAAAAGTGTAAAATTCCACGTCAAAGCTGCTTGGATTAGTGGACACTCTTGGCTCAGAATTTCAAAGGCCCAGAAATGGAAGTTAAGGGTGTTTCTAAAAATATTGGAGATGTCATGCAAGGAACAGCTCCAGGAGGAATATTCCAAGGGTGGCCAGAGTCCCTTCAGCCCAGAGCCAGGCTCCAGGGAGGCAGCTCTTCCCACAGGAGTTTTGCAGGATTTCTGCACTTCCACAGTTACAAATTCTGGGCTTTGAGAACCAATTTGGCTGAAAATAGTGGGAAAAAATTCCTCCCTGGCACAGGGTGCCCAGAGAAGCTGTGGCTGCCCCTGGATCCATCCCTGGAAGTGTCCAAGGCCAGGCTGAAGCAAGCTGGGATAGTGGAAGTGTCCCTGCCCATGGCAGGGGGTGGAATGGGATCTCTAAGGTCCCTTTCAACCCAACCCATTTGGGGATTCTGGGATTCTACAGCTAAAAATAAAATGATTTTGTTCACTTCTTTATCAAGGAAATTTATTTATTTACAATTATATGGTTTTAAAATGTAAAAAGTGAGAATTGCACTTAGAGTTTACCTTGTTTGCCTGAATCACATGGAAATCCTTGCCATAGACTTTCAGCCCTTGTTCAAAATTCCTGCACTCCTCTTCCGTCCAAACAGATAATTCTTCTATAGGAAAATCAAAAATAAAAATGCAAGAAAGACAATATTTAATTTAAAAAGCCACTAAAAGCCAACTGAAGTGACAGAAAACATCTGGGATGAGCAGGGTCCTTTCTCCAGCTGCTGACTCCATAGGAACCACTTCCAGGAATTTCACCTTTTAGTATAATAATGGAAATTCTCCCTTCTAAGGACAAGATAGGGAAATGTGGCTGCTGGCAGGAGCTGGTTTGTAGGGACTGCTATAAACTGATTATGATCTGGCCTCATTGATTCTTCAGGTCACAAGTAAATAAGGTTTAAAACAGTGGGAGAACAAAGTAATCTCATTTCTTTGATCATTGCTGCCTCGTGCCGTGCCCAGGGAACTCGGGAGAGGTTGGGAAGCAGCACCAACAGATCAATGTGTGGGAAAACAGCTCCTGTCTTCTTCCCTCAGTTTGTTGTTCCTCAGTTTGCTGTTTGAACGCAGGGATCAATAACAGCACAGGAAATGCTCAAGGCTCCCACAGCACCTTTAAGATCAGGGTTTTCAATGCTGCACTTGGTAAAATAAAAGCTTTATTTGCTCCTTCCTTTAGAATGATTTCATTTTATGTCTCATATTTGCTGTGTTCACTTTGATGACTGAAAGCTCTAGAAGAGCACAATAAAAACACCTACAAAATGCACAGTTGAGTTGTTAAGAAGTCATTTTGAATTTTAAGTTGCTGCTGAAGCCACAGATATTTCTATCAAGCTCTATGGACAGGAAGTGAATTTACACATCTGCTGATTCCATTCTCCCAGAGAACAATGAGAGATTCACTGAGGCTGCATTTAAATGAAGCTTAAATCAACCTTCTCAGCCTGGTGACAGCAAAACCCCAAGCCTGGGTGAGAAATAAAATGAAAATTCAGGAATTTAAACAAAGTCCTTTTCAGTGCACGCTCACCTCTGGCTGCTTTGACATTAAATCTCAGCCTTCGTAATGATTCCTCAGTATCAAAATTGCACTTCACCAGTTCATACAATGCCTGGAGAGAGGAAAATCCACACATTTAACACTCCAGAGACCACCCAAATTATGCTGTGCCACAGCAGCACGCTCAGAAAATCACTGATACCTGTTTAGATTAAACTCTTGGAATGAATGCAGTGTAATTTAAGATGTATTTACTGTGTCTAAATTCCCAAATCTCTATTTACATAACAAAAATATACCCAGGCAAAGCACTGCAACTTTTTCATCCACTACACACATTTGTAAAACTGAGGTAGGGCTTTTTTTGGGTATGAAGAAAAAAAAAGAATAAATGAAGAAAAAAATAAGTGTGCATTCATAGAGAATTGAAAATTTTATAACTGAAAAATTCTGTGCCTGAGAGAATTAACTCACACAGATTTATATAGAAAATAAAGCCTTGATTTTATTTATCTTCTATTATATATTTATTTTATATAAACCAGCATTAAGCCCAAGTCAACAGTTTAATATTCACTAAGAGGTAAAAACCTCATCGTTTCTATTTCCACAAGGAGCAATAAAACTGTCTCAAGCACAATTTTAACTCTTGGGAGTAAAATGAAATAAAAGGATGATTAATTCTATAAAATAAACGACACATTGTGGTTATTTTTCTATACCTGCTCATTGTCTTTAATATGGGATCCCTCAGGAATTGCATCCAGGCCTTTCTCCTCTCCCGTGCGCCTCGAGGCTTCATTTAGGAATTCTATGACTTTATCCTCTGGTAAAAAGTCAGGATTCCAGAGCAGCTGATCATCATTTTCATACACTGGATAAACCCCAGGGAGAACACAAGAAAATCAAGTGATTATTAAGACATTTATTGTCTCTGATAAACCTGAAGATCACTGGAGCACATTAATTGGGAACACACAGGTAAAATCTCCTGGATGCAGAGATCCAAATGACTTGGATTTTGTACTTTGCCTTCAAATCCCTGGCATAGTCTGGGTTCTGGATTATAGGACTCATTCTGCAACTCCAGAATTTTAATCTCCACCTCTCCCAGAGCCTCCACAGGAGTTTGAGAGCAGGGAAGCCACAGTAAACTGAAATTAATGGAGAAACGTGGGCCAAGTGAGATATCCCCTGATTATCTCCAAGTTTTATTTTGGAAGAGCCAAGCTTTGGATTGTAGCAAAATAAAGTGAAATTCTGGCTATTAAAGCAGAAAAATATCCAGACCTTGGCTGTGGTCTCCAACAACCTTAGAAAGGTCAGCAAGAAAGGAATTTGAACACTGATTCCAAGAGGAATGCTTGGGAAAGCATGGTCAGCACAGGAAGGGAGGTACAGAGGGGTTGAGAGATGAATCTCTGCTCGGAAAAAGTATTTTAACATGGAAATAAATACAAATAAAAACCCTCAAAGGGGCAAAGAAAATGATGAAGTGCCTTGAAAAGAAAGCAGCTTCATTTCAGCCAGGATACACTTTGGGAACAGCTCCCAAGAGTTTTCTGGGAGGTTTTTCTTTCAAAGGGTACAACTCAATTGACTCCGTTTGGCTGCTGATTCAAGAAAAAAAGAACTCTAGGAACCCTCAGAGAATCCTGGAACGGTTTGGGTTGGAATGGACCTTAAAGCCCATCCAATTCCATGGGCAGGGACACCTTCCCCTATCCCAGCTGCTCCAAGCCCTGTCCAGCCTGGCCTTGGACACTTCCAGGGATGGGGAAGCCACAACCTCTCTGGGCAATGAGATAATTGAGTATAAAGCTGGATTCTAGGAAGGCTCCTGGTTTTGTGCTGGTTATTTAAAAACTAAATTATATAAAGCTACAGAAAATCCATCCTCATTGACCTGCAGTGGGAGCAAATTCTTAGGAATGGGCTGAATGAGCAGGAAAATTGGCTTCCTTTATGTTCACAGCTGGGTTTAAACTGGATCTGCCTTTCCTGACACGATCCAGCCAAAGCCTCTGGTTGAGACAAGGTGAAAAATTCCTGGGGAAAAAAAAAATCTACAAAAGTAGAACTTTTTATTGCTGATTGAAGAGGTACAAAACGTGAAAATCAAAGCTGCTGGTACCATTTTGCCTCTTTTAATGTGCTAATCCAGTTCCAGAAAGACAATTTCTCCATTAGCTGTTTTTTTTCCCTAAATCTATAAGTGAAGAGGTTACAGCTTGTGTGCATCGCTAAATCAGAATCCAAGGGTTCAAGAGGCATCAGGCCAGGAATAAAATCCTTCTTTTCCTCTTCCTCTCGCCCTCATGAAGTACAGGATGAGCTATAATTTGAGATGGTGGCTCTAATTGTCACTCATTTATTTATTGTCATTAGCAAGGCTCATGACACCAATCAAATCTTTTTTTTCCTCCTAATTAGACATTAATCCCAAACAGCAATAATGGTCAAGTCTCACCTTTTTCATTCTCTTTGTATTTGCAGGTGCCAGCTGGAATTTCAGCTTGAAACATAGAGCCCACCATGATTTCCTGTTTGGAAATAAAAAGAAGTGAAGCAACCCTGAGATTTTTTGTTGGCAAACAGGAGCACGACCACATCTTTTTTCCTCCCCTCTTAAAACTTTCATTGTTTGAAATTTAAAAACGCAAAGAACAGCTCAAAAATCTCAAACAGATACATGGAAATGGATTTCTGATTGTTTGGGGAGGACTCAAAGACTTCTCATTATCAAAACTCTCTTATTTATGGGGAAAAACCACAGAGGATTTGGGTGCTGTACAGAGCTCAGAGTTACCCAGTAACAGATTAATTTATTATCCATGAAATACCGGCTGAGTATTTACCTTTTTCCAGTCTTCTGAGGGAATATAATCTTCATCTTCTTCAGATTCCTCCTCTATTTCACTATCTACAAGAAATTTTGCAGACATTGAAGCCAAGAAGAGCAGGGGTGGCAGAGGCCTCCGAGCCCAGCAGCCTCCAGCCCCGCTCTGCTCCCTCCCTCCCTCCTTATCTCTGCCCCACCAGAGCAAGGGACACTTTTGGGGACAACATTAATGGCTCAGCAGTGACAAGATTAAAAAACGACCCACCCACATTTGGATTAAGGTACACAACAGGCTCTGAGAAGTTCAGGCACAAATAAACACATCCCTAAATCGTGTTACTACATTTAGATTTCTTCTCCTTCAGCTTTGAATGGTGCACATCCAAGTTTATTCTAAATTTGTGGGAATATTTTTGCAGGCTTCAACCCCTTTTCCATGAGCTCCTGGCTTAGTTCCTGCTGCTCTTTTCCAGCTGTCAGGGAATTTAAGGCAGATCTCAGCAGGAGGTGTGAGAAATCTGGAAGTGTGTCTTCCTGGGATTTAGGATTTAGGCACAACAGCCCTTCCAACAGATTATTTGGGATAAGGATTGCCAGGAATGTTAAGCTCTTTATGATATAGGCCAGTTGCCTTTCACAAGGTGCTGGTTTATGTACTGAATGATATAGCAACATTAAAATTATTTATGCATCAAATGACATTTTTTACACAGCTGAAAGCTGTAAAAACCCCCCAAACCTAACGCAATACACTTGAATTAAGTTAATTCTATGCTTAAAAATAGGAATTTATTGAAGATACCTGCAATCCTCTGCACAGCCACACATTTGTTCATTTACATTTAAAGGTTCCGTGGCAATTCTGGAGTTAAATAAACTCCAGATTAAAAACTGCATTTCTACAAAGTCATAACTAATAAATACCAAGAGTAAGGTATGGTGAGGAACCTTTTATTTGTTCAAACACAGAACACAAGGAATTCAAATACCAAAAGTCACTTTCATTACAGAAAGGTAAAATATCTGCTGTCCCAAGCAGCTCAAAAGGTTCAGATCCCACCAGGGGAGATTCCAGGGAAATCAGAGTTGCCTGAAGGGACAGCTACAACAGCAGTGGATGCAAAATCAGTTTGTAAACAAAGTAAGAGAGAAAAGGATCAGTTCAATGCTGGCAACAGAATCAAACATGGAATTCTTGAAGCAAATTTTCTTCTTTGTGACCCCCCTCTTCATTATTTCAGGGTTAACAATTCTTGGCCTTTTCCAGATTTTACTGCTTTCCTGTTTGTGAGGAAATCTGGGTTCTATTCATAGAAAATTTCAGTTTATTTTTCCCTTCAGGTGGACTCTGAGCTCATTTGGATGAGGACAGAGCACAGGCTTTGGCAAATAATCAGAGCACACCAATTAATTTTAATCTGTAAAATTTCAAATTTCAATTTTCCCCCGAATTTCATCCTCTCTTCTAAGACCAGAGAACATCTCCCCTCCTCACACAGAGTCAGCAGAGCACTCCGCTAAAACCAGGACTTTTCTGCCTTTTGTTTCGAGGATAATTCTCATCAACAGCAGTGGCATGAAGAGGAAAACTCAGTATTTTTGGGGATCAACATGCACTTGTGGCACAGAATACTGGCTTAACTGGAGCTGAGCTTACCAGAAGTCAGTGATACTGAGATTTATTGAACTGGACTTACTTGTATCAAAATATTTACACCGCCGAGGGCGAATGATCTCCTGGGGGTCTTGAGAAGCAACAGATGGGGCTGGGTCATCATTTGAGGACTGGGTCTCATCTTCCTGCCCTGAGGAATCTTTTATGGTCTCCTCCTGACACATGGAAAAAAATAAACAGCAGCTCAGTTATCCCTGCTAGTGAGAAATGTGATTGTGGCAATATTTTTGCCAGGATTATCAACAGATCAACCCCAAATCTCTTTTATTTGTGGCCTGTCCAGGCTGAGCCACCACAAATGTACCATTTCAACGTGTGAACACATCCTGAGGTTATTTTTTGAGCAGGATTTGAAGCAGATCAATAGAACAGCCAGACTGTAACAAATCAGAAATACGAACCCAAATGAAATCGTAATCTTTGCTTTTTTTAATCTTTGTGGTTTTCACTGGATTTCATTTCACTTTAAATTTTACTTTGGTCTTGAAAGTCCTTTCTTATGAATTTTCAATGAAAAGAGGAGGGATTTAGATGGAAATGGTATCTTCCATAAAAATTCATGTGCACAGAGTGGTTCAGCTCCACAGGAACAGCAGGGTTGGCTCGGTCCACTGAGTCAAGATCAAAAATTAGAATCAATTCCTTTATGAGAGGATAAACCACCACAACTATGGGAATCATTACAAGCAGAGAAAACGAAAATCATAAATATTTTTTTAACAAATCTTTTTTTTTTTCTACTTCAAAGCATGCTGTTTGTGTCCTTGCTGTGTTTTATGTTGCACACACAGTGGCTGCTCGTGGCCCTGGAGCATCAGGCCCAGCACACATTGATGTGCACCTTCAGCAGCCACCAGAGCATTGTCACATGTGCAGCTTAAAGCAGATTAAAAATAGAACCCAGCTAAGTGCAGGGGAGCTAAATAGGCTGTGCAGAGATGAGCACTTGCAGGGAAAGCTTCAATGATTTATACAATTATTCCACCCCCACAGCTGCATTTTGTGCCTCGGAGCTCTGAACTCCCAGCCCAGCCGAGCCAGCTCAGGGCCCAGGCACCTAAAATCCAACTGGGATGGACTGGGGAGTGCCTGCTCCCAGTGCAGGGCTGGGATGGGCTGAAC
>NW_024581108.1:24976727-24993630 GCF_017639235.1 Corvus kubaryi | reverse complement strand
TGCTCCCAGTGCAGGGCTGGGATGGGCTGAACTGGTGTGAACTGGGCCAGTCCCTGAGCCGTGGCTGCTGAGGGGCAGCAAGGCACTGGCTCTGCACTGTCCCCAAGGAGGGTGAGGCCCTGCAGGGGGACAGGGGTGGCTCCTCTGCTGGGACACAGGGACAGGACAGGCAGGGCCTTAAATCAGCAACTGCAGAGCCCTGAGGACACACAAGATGGAAGTTGTACCAGGAGGGAATTAAAAGTGAGGACACAGAAGGAAGTGACACGTCAGGAGCAGCACTGAGCACAACAAAACAAACATTTGTGCCTTAGTTTGATTCTGCACAGGATTACTGATGTTGGAAAAGCCCTCCAGGATCATCCAGTCCAAGCTGTGCCCCATCCCCACCTTGTCACCAGCCCAGAGCCCTGAGTGCCACATCCAAGTGTTCCTGGGACACCTCCAGGGATGGGGACTCCAGCCCCTTCCAAAGCCCGTCCACCCTTTCCATGAGGCAATTTTCCTGAAAGAATTCTCCCTGAAAGAATTCTTCCTGCATCCTTCATGTTATGTAAGTTTCTCCCCCTCTCCAGCTTCCTGAACCTTTCCTGGTACAATCTAACAATGGATCTTCCTTTTGAACTATTCAGCCCCCACAAATAACAACCTTCTCCAGCATCTGTCAAGGGAGCCTGTAAATCCCAGGAACTTCAGTTCCTGAATCAGATGTACCATTCCTCATCTCTGTGTGGCATTCCAGGGATTCTAAAATAGGTGAAGTACCAAAAGCCCAGAATGGATCTTTTTCAAAGCCAGATTAGGTAATGAAACCTCCACTAATGCCTCAGCGTTTGTGTCGCTGACAATGCCAAGGGGTTTGTATTTTAATGGAATTCAGGATGCAGTAGTGATGGAGAAGGTACAGCTGTGCCCATGACAGGAGTCTAAATTCCAAGTAGAAGAAACTCTTCTAAAATCAGAAAATTATTTGGAGAGAACACAGAAAAGGAGTTTGAAGATGCTAAGCTCAAAATTAAACATTTTGCAAAGACACTTTGGTTCAGTTAATTCAAGTACAACCAGGCTGGGAAAATACAATTTAAACGTTCAAGTTGGAAAACTTGCAGGATTTCCAACACCCAGAACCACATTTAATCCAACTCCACCCTTGTGCAGTTTCAATAATCAGCTTTTCCACCTCAAAAGAAGTGTTCAGTTGTATCTCTAAAGGTGTCTGCAGGCATTTAAAATGTCAGTGCTGAAGTTCTGAAGGCCAATTCCAATCCCTTCTTAGATGCTGCTGCATCCATGTATTTTAAATTGCCTCAGTTTGGGATGAGAGAGATGGAATTAAGAGCAATTAAGAGAAATGCAGATGGGTAAATCAGAATAAACCTTATTAGTAAAGCAAGGTTTATAAAATCAACTCTATTACAGATTAGCCTGGGATATTGAGTAGCACATGCACGCAAGCCATGAATTTACATACGCAAATGAGCACACACTTACTTTGTTTTCCCCACTGCAGCCACTGTTGTCATCGTTATCAACATCATCATCATCTTCTCCCTCCTCCTCTTCCTCCTCTTCCTCCTCTTCCTCCTCCTCCTCCTGCAGGGGCACGGTGCCATCGTAGCCGTAGCGGCTCAGCAGCTCCTGGATGGGCATGTCGCTCTCCTGGGCAACAGCCAAACAAAAACTGGGATTTAACAGGGATAATGCCACAGGAACTGCTCTACAGCATCAAGGTGAGCACCTCTCCACCAAAGAAAAACGTGGGGGGCTTTTGTGCAGGATAATTTCTTTCCCAATCCTCGATTTATTTACAGCAGACCTCCCACACCAAGGGGATCTCCACGGGGCCACAAACCCATTAAAGGGGCTCGGTTTTACCAAACACCTTCAGTACCCACAGCAAACACATTCCTTACTGGAAGATTTATTGGTATTCCCTCCACTGCCCCAAACCAGCTGGGAAAATGGTGCTATTTAGTACAAATTTGTGGGGAAAATGGATAAAATGGGTGTCAGCAGCAAGTGCTTCACACAGACAGCTGAGATCCTGCGAGGCAGGAACCTGTCCCAGCGCAAGGCAGGAATTCCTGCAGTGACTCCAAGAATTCAGCTCCATCAGAACTTGCAATACCTGGCTGGAACATGGAATTAGATCTTCTTAGGGGGAGTTGTGCTCCAGGGACAATTCCACAGAGTTCCTCAATGCTTGAATGTAAAATTCCACCCAAACTGCACCTCTCAGTGTCCCTGTACCTCTCCTTCTTCAGGCAAGGAGGGTTTGGATGGGGTGAGGGATCACCTGATACCCAGGGAAGGAGAGCAGGAATGTTTGTTTCATGTTTATTTTAAGCTGGTTGGCTACAAACCCATCCCCAGCTGGAAGCAAATCTGTGAAAATCTTAGAAAATTTTATTTAAAAATCCTTAAAAGGCTGGTCCACTCTGAAGAGACATTTCAAATTATACTGCCACTTCTCAAATTTAGAGGCTCCCAAACTCTTACCTTTATTAATAAAAATTACTAATTGCTGGCTCTGCTAATTACTTCCTTTACTACTTTTAATCCTCAGTGTCCAGCCTTCAGGACAGTCATCCCTAAGGAGATTTTTCAGAGCAGAAACTTTCAGGGATCATTTAAAAATTCTCTCTCAAAACATCAAATCCTTTGTTTATTAATTGGAGGTGTCTGCTTGCTCTAAATAGTTTTTCTTAGTATTTAATGTACACGTTGGCTGATAATCAGATATTTTTAGTTACTGGCTGACCTTAGACTTCCTATCTTAAGGGCCTGCACTGATCTAATTCCTGGAAACATCCCAACAATCCCAATGACAAGAGTGGGGTTAGCTGTGCTCTGTAAAAAGAGTGACACAGGGGTTATCAGCACTCATTGTCTGTGTACTGTATTGTACTGTATTTTATGTTATTTCATTTTATTTCATTTCAAAGAACTAAGCCATCCTACCACTTATTCCTCTACTCTTTGGTTAAGTTTTACTCCCAGCAATGCAAATAATGTGGAATTAAATGTTCTCCCCTTCCCTCTTGACTCCTTGGTCCCCATCCTGTCAGTGCATGGGAGGAACTCTTAGAAGTGAGGAATTAATATTTTACTGACACAGACAACATGAAAGGCCTGTGGTCTTAATTAAACCTGGCAGCAGAGCTAGCAGAAAAATCGTATTTTAATTATCCAAATGTCCTCCAGTACATTTTGGAAAGGAATATCCTTTCTTTAAGTGCTCCTATCCTATAGAGCTGAGAATTAGAAAGAACTTTTACTGGAATTTGTAGGTATTTGTGAATTATGGAACAGGAATATTACTGACCCTGCGTTACCTAGGAAAGGGGGGTTTGTATTTATAATATTTTTCTCAGGTAAAGCCTCTTAACTTCAAATAGTCCATTCCAATTCCCAGAGTTCCAAGGACCAGCAACTCTCCAAGAGAAAACACAAACTGGGATTTCTGTATCGCTTCAGGGTATTGCAAAAATGGAAAAGGTTAAAAAAATCACAAGGATTATCCAAGACACTGAAATTCCTTCTGTGGAAGGAGCGTTCCAGAGCCCCAATGTCCAGCCTGGCCTTGGGCACTGCCAGGGATCCAGGGGCAGCCCCAGCTGCTCTGGGCACCCTGTGCCAGCCCCTGCCCACCCTCCCAGGGAACAATTCCTTCCCAGGATCCCATCCATCCCTGCCCTCTGGCACTGGGAAGCCATTCCCTGTGTCCTGTCCCTCCATGCCTTGTCCCCAGTCCCTCTGCAGCTCTCCTGGAGCCCCTTCAGGCCCTGCCAGGGGCTCTGAGGTGTCCCTGGAGCCTTCTCCTCTCCAGGTGAACAATCCCAGGCCCTCAAGGACCAGCACATTCCAGACCCACCAGAGTTTAATCCATGAGCAGGAAAGATCCCAACCCTCACAGGAAGGGGGAGTTTTTATGACAACCACCAAGGTTCAAAAATGCTTTTGCAAAACCCAACTGCCAGGGCTGAACTGCTCCATCAGGGACATTCCCAGCCTGGGGAAATCTGAAATAATCCAGGTAAATTTTGGGGGAAAAACACAGGATAGCATTTATCCTGAGAGCAGTTTTGAGAACTAAATGGCCTATCACCCACGTCTGAAAAAAGATAAAATTATACAAACGTAAATAATACAAATTATGTATTTATTTAATATTTACCCACAACTCGAGGTAACCACTGGATATGAGGGGATAAACTGAAGAGTTGTAATGTGGTGAAAGAATTACACAAAATATGAAGGGAAAAAAGCACATTTTCAATTTAAACCCCATGTGAGACATGTGGAGCTCCATTCCTCACTTAATCGACATGAAGCATATTTAGATTCACCAACTATTTATTTATCTTTATGTTTTCCAATTAATATCAACCTAGAAATTTACACTGGAAATATAGATTAAATGGAGTAAATGAATTTAAAGCCATATTGGTAGAATCACTTAAGCTAAACAGGATTTGTACATCAAATATTCATCTGTGAATCATTAATGATCTGTTCTGGAGGCCAACAAGGCCACAGACAGCATCTAAATTACTTTGCATTTATAATGAACCTACTTGGTAATTTAAGAATATTATTCCTGCCTGAGAAATAATTTAAGACAATACAGAAGTGACAGCAGAACCTGGAATTGCCAGAAAGAAATGACCATTTCCACTGGAAATATTGATTAAATGCACTAAATTAATTTAAAGTGCTATTGGCATAATCACTCATGCTAAATAGGGCTTGGATATCATTTCCTCTGCATCTTCCTTTAAATGAAGATACTCCTATGGGCTCCACTAGATTAGACAGATATTTGTATCCAAATGCACAAGAAGTGTAAAATTATGAGGGTTTTGGCTTTAAATAAAAATCTACAAGCACTACTCAGGTGCAGTTGGAATACACAAGTTTAGTCAGAGGATATCTTAATTTATATTAGTTCGAAAATGCAAATCCTATAGATGCAAAAAGCAACTAACCAAGCACAGCTTTATCCATTATTAATATTTATGTGCCATTTCTTTTCCCCAGTTTTTGATAAATTTATTCAGCCCCTTTCCTCCTTCTTTATTACTTAGCTATTCAGAGGTTTAAGGTGATTTTTTTTTTTAAATTCCAAACACAAGGGATAAAACCCTGAAAGTTTTGTGTGGGTCTGCTTTGGGACTCCTTCAGGCCACCTACCCTGTTAAGATCCTCTATTTCAGATGTGAAGTTTGTTTCTCCTTCCATCATTTCCTCCTCTTCTAATGTCCGTTCATCATCAAAGTCATGCACCAGCATATCAGCTGATGGGTCAAATTCATGGTCATCAGATGTTGTTGAACCTCCTGATGGGAAACATTTCCAACAATGGTTTTAGTTACACCACGGCCTCGCAGAGCTGAATTGCTTTAGTTGCTTCTTTAGGTGACATTTGAAGCAGAATTGTGATCAGAAATTCAAATATCGTCCCTCGCTCCTTTGGCTTTGCCTCATTATTCAGGGGAATTTCCTTTGTGGGGAAGAGATCCTGGCAGGAAGGACCAGGTCCCTCTCTCTGCACATCAGGCCCTAGTTAACGCCTGGAAAATTCAATTTGTGGTCATTTAACTCTTAAATAATCACAAACCTGCCTAAATCCAGTTCTACGGGGAGTAAAAATACTCATAAAATAAAAACTCCTTCATTCTTGGGCACCTTCCTCATTTACAACTACAAAGATAAACTTACGCCTTCTCCAAAATTTCCATTAACCAAGTTTCCCAGTTATGCAGATTTTATTCCTGAGTTATTTTCCCTCATCCCTTTTTTCCCCAGTTCTTTGGTTCCATTTGGTGACAATGACAAAGCAATGAATGGATGAATGGTTTGGCAGATGTCACGCAAATACCTGAGTTTTAATCCCAACCCTGCTCGTATTTCCCCCTTTTTTCCTGAGTTTTAATCCCAACCCTGCTCATATTTCCCCCTTTCCTCCTGAGTTTTAATCCCAACCCTGCTCATATTTCCCCCTTTCCTCCTGATTTTTAATCCCAATCCTGCTCCTATTTCCCCCCCTTTTTCCCTGGACAATTTAAATTCCATTTTCCAAACCTTGTAGCCACACTAAGGGTGTGACAGGAAGGGGTGACTCTAAGGTTTAATTATGAAGCAATTAATTATTTCTCTGAAAGAAATAAAACCTCAAGAGGCAACAACAATGCAGCTAAAGGAACTCCTGGAAAGCTTTTCCACTCCTAGGATGCCAAAACCCTTGGAAATTATTAAAAATACTTACCTGGGCTTGAAGACTCAACAGAAGGCTAAAAAAAAAAGAAAATAACGGAAATTATTTTTGCTATGTTGAACCTGTACAAATTCAATTATTCAGCTGATACAGAGCAACTCACTGCAAAAAAATATATTTATAAATAATAATCAAATTTATAAATAAAGCACCAAGGTAAATAGTACTTTTAACTTTAGCTCTGATCTAACTCCAGGTAAATTCTCCCCTTCCACAACCCAGGGAGAACCCAGATTCCACTGCCAGTGAGTCCCAGTTTAAGAGAAATTATTCTTCCCATTTGAAGCTGAGCACAAATTCCCTGTTCTACTCCAATTCAGGGACACACTTTTTAAAGGAATCCCAAATCATAATAAGAATTCCATACAGAATAAAGGAAAAATCAACTTCATCTCCAACCCAGCTGTGAGGAAAAAACAAGAAACACCACCAAAAAAATCTTATTTTTGAGATAAAGAAAATGAGGCTTCCCCAATAATCCACGTAACAGAGCCCCTCTTTGACCCAAAATTTGGTAACCTGATATTTATAACCTCCACAAACAAATTCTTTCATAAAATCCTGCTTTCCCTTGCTTATCCCTTTGCCAGTCTTTAACCTCCTGGGGGGAAATTTGCATGTCAGACATTCAAAGCTCATTTGTTTTGATAATTCAAGCAAATGTTCCAACCCTTTTCAGGTCCAGAGTGATGAAATATTTATTTCCAAGTTAGGAAAACTGACTTTTCCCTGTGGTGCCACAGTCCCTGTCACCTCCTGCAAACTCAGATACTGTTTGGCACCATGGATATTGTTATATTAATTAATATATAATTCTGTCTTCAGGGAAAATCTTGTGCTACTATTCCAGGATTTTTTAAAGGAATTTCCTTCTCCTTGCCTCCTTCTCAACTAGGCCTAGTGACGCAGCAAAGCAAAATCTACAGGTGAAAAAATCCTGTGCAATTTGAAATTCTTTTATATCAAAAGCTCTTCAAAGTGAGAAGAAAAAAACCTTCTTTGGGAAAAAAAATTCACTTACACATCTGTCTCCCTTTTGTGGGAGTCTACAATGCATAAATGAGCTCAAAATATGTCCAGCATAGGGAAAATACAGATTATACACAGAATTCCTTGCCAATCTCCCATCCAGCCCTGCCCTCTGGCACTGGGAAGCCATTCCCTGTGTCCTGTCCCTCCAGGCCTTGTCCCCAGTCCCTCTGCAGCTCTCCTGGAGCCCCTTCAGGGCTCTAAGGTGTCCCCAGAGAAATTCATATGAAGTGGGTAAGCACTACAAACATTTCTGTGGATTGTTGCACAACACCAGGGGAAGTTTTGCTAATCACTACACCCAAAAAAGTCTTTATTTGCAAAGATTATCTTAACAAATTCCAGAGTCCAGTATTACTGAGCTGGAGCTGAATATCAGGATCAGCCAGCAAGGACTGATCTCTATTTGGTGTTTTGTTTGTCTGGTAAACCTGGCTAATTAATAAAATGCAATATAGAATAATTAATACAAATTAACAAAGTCTTAATGTGTTTATTGCAGCAATCATTGGTTGGAAACCAAATAAATGCAATCTTCCCAGGCCAGGAAAAAAGCCATGGAGAGCCTCCCCTTTTCTCCAGGGAAAGGGTTGGAATCAGCATCCCTGGAAGTGTTCAAAACCAGGTGGAGGTGGGAACACGGATTAGTGGTGGTGCTGATGGTTTGACTCAATGATCTTAAAACTCTTTTCCAACCTTAATTCCACAACAAAAAATTATTCCAGAAATGACTCCGCCCTCCAAGGAACAGAGCTGGATTTAAAGGCCTGGAAGGGCCTGAGGGATAAAATATTTTCCTTAGTAAACAATAAATTCTGCAAATGCCATCTTAGAACTCCTCTTTCTGCCCAGCCATTAAAATGTGTTGTTACTGGGAGCCCCTTACACAAATTAACACTCATTTTGCAAAGAAAAAAAACCTTTTTCCAAAACGTTCCCAGCTTCCCTGGATAATTTTTGATGTAACAGAGGAGTTTTGAGGGGGTCTCAGCTGGGAAACAGTTTATGGATTTACAAACCAGTAGTGTTAGTCTTGGCTTCCTATTGGTAATCCTTTGGGAATTCTGGCTGGTCCATGCATGCACCAGCGAGCTGATTCACCTCAGCTCCAACCTGGGAAGGGAAGTTCTGGGGAAAGGCCTCAATTCAGAAGGAAAACCAGCACAGAAACCAGGGATAACAGGAGTCCAGGGAGCCCTGACTCCAAAATCCAGCCCCAAAACCACGGCTTTGCTTTCAGCCTATAGGAAAGCAGCCTCTGGGTCTCTTCCTCCCTCCCAAGCTTTGCCAACCACATCTGCCCTGTCTGTGGATTCTCTGGTTTGCATTTCCTGGGTTTCCAGTCTGGGATGAGCTGCCAATCATTTCCTGCTTCTATTTCCAGCCTGAACCAGTGTCACATTCCAGCTCATCTTTATTACTGGCCAGCTGCTGCCAAAAGCAGTTCCCTGACCTCCTGCCACCACTCCCGTGCCTGTGCCACCTGTGCCAGGCTCAGCCCACGGGCCACTCCACGTGCTGGGGCAGTAGCCCCATCTCCAAGACGACTGACACCACTTTTCCAGCCTCTCCCCAAGCCAAAGGACTTTATCCCGGGCCTCTACGAGTGCAGACGTGCTGCAAACAGTCCTGAGCAGGAGTTTGAGGCTGGACACGTGGAAAAGGGAGAGCTGCAAAACCCTTCAGTGCCAGTCTGGCAGCACAGAAGGTGAAGGAGCATCCTCTGATTGAAGAGCTGTGGAAGACAATTCCTGCACGGCCTGGTGAGCCCATCTCATTCCGTGCCTCCAAGGGGTGGTGGCTCTGGCCAGGCTAGAACAAATGGCTTTGGGGGCATTTAATTATGAAAATTTCCTGGCACTGGTTAAGGATCATATGGCTGTGTTAGCACTGGCAGATCCCAATTCCTAAGGATGGCACGGCCATGGAATGGGAATTCCCAGGAAAAGGCCACCCCTGTTCTTCAGTGGCTTTTCATTTTCTGCTCAGCCATTCCCAGGGAAGCACAAAGCACGATTTTGCCTCAAGGGCACTTGTGGGAACAAAGAGCTGCTATGTATCAAAGGATAATGGGATCCAAGGCTCAGGAGAGAAAAATATGGGATACTGACAATACACAGGCAATACGCACTCCAACTGTTCTGTGAATTGCACCATCAGCAAAGGTAACAGAGAACAGTCTGCTGTGAGCTCAAAAGAATGAAAAATCATCCATGAACTCCCAACTCATGGACAATGAGGAAAAACTCCAGTGACCAAGGATTCCTGCTGCATGGATACACCGAGGAGCACGTTTGCTAACACTCCAGATGAACAATTTGAAGGAAAGCCCGGCTCTGAGGGGTGAAGAAAACAAACCTCAGGTAAAGAGAAAAAGGAGAGACACTGAGCCACAAACCATCAGCGCTATTGGTTTGTCACTGTTTTATTCCACAGGTATTTTTGGGAGTCGCAGGAAAGACAGGCCTTTCCCAAGGTTAGGGACACTTGCAGCAACAACCAGCCAAAAGATCCCATCCAATACATTCCCAGGGTATGGATATGGAATAGATGGGACAGATCCCATCCAGTACATTCCCCAGGGTATGGATATGGAATAGATGGGACAGATCCCATCCAATACATTCCCCAGGATATGGATATGGAATAGATGGGACAGATCCCATCCAGTACATTCCCCAGGGTATGGATAAGGAATAGATGGGACAGATCCCATCCAATACATTCCCCAGGGTATGGATATGGAATACACAGACTGAAGTTGGCCAGTCTCCTTCAGACACCGTTTAGTGCCAAGAGGCAAATGCAGCAGGGATGTGTCAAACATGGGAACATGTTTGTTCCCCTAAAACATGTTCCCCTAAAACAACTCCCTGGACTTTGGGATCTGTCTTACCCCATCATTTGGGATGGAAATTAAATTATCCCACTGAACTGGCATTGTGACAGTTTATTTAATACAAGCAGCCTTCAGGAGAGAGCAGCCTTGCACAGTTTATTCCAGGCAATTCCCAGTGCCGCACGCTGGCAGGAGATGGCCAGGTCTTATTCCAAAGCTTCAGAGCTGCTTGGAATGGACTGGGATACTCCAAAGCATGAAAGCTGGAGAAGGAATGCACTGAGCTTTCTCTCTTTCCCCTACAGCAAAAACACCTGAACAGAAGGGACAGGACACTGCACAGTTTCACTTCTACCCACAAAACTGTTGTCTTGGCTGACACCTTTCACACTGTTTAACAGAAGTGATTAATAATGAAACATCTTAAAATTTGCAGAACAATCTGCAGTGGCCACAAGACAAATACAAATCATGTTCAAATTGACTCAGTTATCTTTAACAGCTCTTGAAGTGTTACATAAAACAATTCAAAACTAGAATTAAATTCTCTTCATGTTGACAGCGATATGCCTGACAAACCCATCAGTTTGTTCAGGTCTTGAACTCTGCAACAGGAAAATATCCCTAAGTTAATATACTCGCCTCTAAGTTGGCCCTGGAGAAAAGAACTGTTTAAAATAGGGAATAGTATCTTTTATTCCAGAGGGAATGTGTCCCTTTCCATAAGAAGAAGGCTACAGTCCCAGCTTTCCCTCTCTCTCTGTGTTGTGTTACAAATTAACTTGTGTTAAAATATATTTTAAAAGCCTCATTTTTACCTTGGGGAGAAAAGAACAACATATTGAAGCAAGGGAAAAAGAAAAAAACACTTCTGGTCCTCTTTTACAGTTCTACATGTGAACACTTGCACAGCCCAAACTGTAGTGACATCCCTGAAAGGGAAGCCTTTACATCCACGGATTTGTACTTTTTTAGTTTGGTGGCTAAATGAGAAACTTCCTGTCCTTCCAGAGGACAAAGATCAAGCGCAATGTTTGAATTCCCAAGATCCCAAACGTGATCATTAAAACCTTGAAGATTCTACCTCAGCAAAGGTCCCCTGGCTTGGCCATTCCCTTCTGAGGCTTGATTCCTCTATAATGAGGACTTTTCCCAGTGTTTTTCCTTGGAAGTTTTCTAGACCAGACTGGAGACAGCCCTGAGTGAGCTAAGGAGACCTCAGAGCAGAGCCTGCTGTGAGCAGGTAGGACCAGAGACCTCCTGAGCTCCCTTCCACCCCAAATTATCCCTTAATGCTGACTTTTGAGATTTTTGAGAGAGCTACAGGAGAAGGGACCTTAAATCCCACCCAGTGCCATGGCAGGGACACCTCCCACCATCCCAGGCTGCTCCCAGCCCCAATGTCCAGCCTGGCCTTGGGCACTGCCAGGGATCCAGGGGCAGCCCCAGCTGCTCTGGGCACCCTGTGCCAGGGCCTGCCCACCCTCCCAGGGAACAATTCCTTCCCAAGATCCCATCCAGCCCTGCCCTCTGGCACTGGGAAGCCATTCCCTGGGTCCTGTCCCTCCATGCCTTGTCCCCAGTCCCTCTCCAGCTCTCCTGGAGCCCCTTTAGGCCCTGCCAGGGGCTCTGAGGTGTCCAGCAGGGACAGGGCAGGACAGAGAGGTGACAGTAACGTCAGAGTGTCAGGAGAGCTGCTGATCCCCCCTTGGATCTCTGCACTGAAGGACTCAGGTCCATCCCAGCCCAAAATCCCCTCCCAAGGGGAGCACAGAGCTCTGCATTCCCGCAGAGCAGGGGGAGCTGCAGCTCTTGGGGTGCCGAGTCACAGGAAGGGACAGGAAACTTCAGGATGCTGAAAGCAGGTTCTGTCCAAGGTCCCACTCCAGCACCACTGTGCAGGGATTTTCCCAAGGGGCTGGGTCCTCGGAGAAGTGCTGGTGCCCCAGGCTAAGGAAGCTGCTGCAGGGAGGCAGCTGCAGCCAAGGGGAGGCTTTGGCTGACAGGACATGATGCTCCCTGCAACTCCACCAGGAGAACTTCCCATTCCAAGAGAATTATGGAGCATGACACCACAGGCAATCAGAACTCCACCAGCCCTACCTGAAGCACACGGTTCCACACTTCCCCATTTTCTATTTAACATTCATTTCCATTACAAACTTCCTTAACTTCTTGTAATAATCTAAAATACCGTGCTAAGAAAACCGGGATTCTATGGAGTGATCGGATCCTACTACAGAATTCCAGAAGAAACCAGCCACAGTCGTATGCCAGGCACCACAGGGAAACATTCATATGGACAGTTTGTGACGTGAATGGATTAAGAGGGAAATATTAATGCAGCCTGGGGCTTCTGGCCACAAAAAGGCTCAAAAAGAAACAACCTTACAGCAATTCCAGCGTCTGCCTGAATCCCTCTGCTGCTTTAGGAAGGATTTGAAGTCCTGAGCTGGAAGCCCACAAACATCAATATTTTATCATATGCAAAAAATATCCACAAAACTCTCCTGTTGTGACAAAATAAACCAAGGGCCACCCTCTTTTTAAGATTAGAAATGCAGAGTGCCATTGCATTCTCTGCAATTTCCCAGAGCTTTCCCTTGAGAGAATACAACATGTGCCTATAACCAACCACTTTGGGGTTTATTCCCTCATCAAGAAAGGGAAAAAAGAGAATTCCCAGCTCTCTACTAGGTTCACTGATACCTCAGGGGAGTATTCTACAAACACTGCTCAAAATGACATAAAAATGACCCCCAATTAGTTACAGCTATGATCAAACCAGGAAAAATATGATTGACTGATGTCAATCCCTGATTTTAATCATGATTTAGATCAGTAGGAAACCCGGATTTAATCTATTTTGACCTTGTTCTGTATCCAGGAGCTACTCAAAAACTCTGACTGTTCAAACACCTCAGTTTGCAAACACATCAGTGACTGTGTGAACTTTACTACTGCTTCCTACTACACCTTAGTTCAACAAAAATACTAAGAATGCAAAAAGGTTACTAAGAACAGTTATCAGAGCATGTATTTCTTCAGCATTCTGTCCTGAAGCTGTTTCAAAATAGAAATCAGGAAGTAATTTTCAAAATATGAAAATAGAATTCAGTGACATTCCCAAAGTTTAAAATCCCTCAGCTGAAAGAAGCAGAACATTGAGAAAAAGGGAAAATTTCCCAGACAATAGGAATTTATAGATGACTTCTTAAAGCACACAATGTTAATAAACCGATTTTTTGGTGGAAAACAACTAAACTTTCAGAAACTCAAAACCATTAAAGTGGACTCAAAGGAATTAGGTTGAGGCATGTAACTGTCCACTGACACCACAAGAGAAATGCTCCTACTCCAAGACAGCTCCTGCTTCTTCTCATACTTTCTTAACACCCTAAAATGCCAATCCAGATTTTTAACCCCCCAGAAATTCACTCTGCAGAAGCAAAAATTGAAGTTCTTATTTCAGCAAGTCAGAAAATTGAAGAACCTCAGTGATGGGTGAGAAACACAAGGAGCTGCTCAGCTGCCTGCTGGAGGTTTGGGAGAAACAGGAGTGTCTGTTCCAGCATCAATCATGGGGAAGGGAATCGTGGAATCCTTTAGGTTGGAAAACATCTCCAAGACCATTCCCAGCACTGCCAAGGCCACCATTGCCCCACGTCCCCAAGTGCCACATCCACACAGCTTTTAAACCCTGCCAGGGATGGGCACTCACCCCTGCCCTGGGCAGCTGTGCCAGGGCTGGACAGCCTTTCCAGGAAGGAATTTCCCCAATATCCACCCTGAGCCTCCCCTGGCCCAGCCTGAGGCCGTTCCCTCTCCTCCTGTCCCTGTTCCCTGCCAGCAGAGCCCGACCCCCCCGGCTGCCCCCTCCTGTCAGGGACTTGTGCAGAGCCACGAGGTCCCCCCGGAGCCTCCTGGGGCTCTGCTGATCCCCAGGGCTGGTCCTGCTGCCCCATTCCAGCTCCAGTTCCTGTGGCAACTTTCCCTCAGCTGAGAGAGCGGCTTCTCCTGCAGGAAGCTTTTAGGTTCTCAGCCAGGGATGGGCCAACTCATGGAAGTTCAGGGGCATTTACACAAAAGCAGCAGGAGGAGCAGGATCTCCCCTTTCAGGACCAGTCTGAGGACCGTGACCCATAACTAAACCAGCCTGCAGTTAATTCCAAGCTACACCAACCCAAAACCAGAGATATTTTGTCCCCAACGCTCCCACCTCACCTCTGACCACACTGACCACCCTCTTTGCCATGCAGCTGCCCTGGTACTCCTCCTAATTCACTGAAGAATAATGAAAAACCCCAAACCCTCATCTTCTTCCCTTTAGTTTTCCATGTTCAGTATCCTGGCAAGTGCCTGTAGCAAGCGGATTGGTGCATCCCTTCACGGAACAAAGGGAACAGCAGGAATCCTGCACTTCTGGAAATTACAGCAGGTATTGAGCTGCCTCTGTTCAACACAAAAGTCTGACCCCAGCTCTTCCAGTTTTGGGATCAGAAGATCTCATTCTCTCACTTACATTTCACTCCAACATTACAAAGGCTGAATTAACAAAAAACATTCTCCTTCAGCTGCTAATCAAGCTTTTCAGCCCCAATCTTTTCTTCTCAGAAGGCATTAAAATACTTATTTTGGAGAAAATCTGTGTGTATCAGCATTCCCTCCACCAAAACCACCCCGTAAGCAGCTTAAAGAAGGATATTGTAACACTCACAAAGCTTCAGCTGATCTTAAGTTAGAGATATTTTCCTTCCAGTTTATGCCTGGAACAAACTTCTCACATGTTGGAATATGAGGAATCACGTAAAAGTAAAAAGAACCCTAACAAAGGTTATTAATCCCAAATTTAATATATATTCAAAATATTTTTTTCCTTTGTCTGTCCTGTATTCAAATCACTTCTGCAAAAGTGAAGCAGCACTTTTAGTGAATTTAGTTTCACTTTCTGGTCTCCCTCACTGACTACCCAGGCTCAGCCCTGCCTTCTGAAGAGCCTTCCTGTCCAACTCAACAGGTTTCAGTTTTATTGGGCTTTTAAGTTGGTGTCTGTAGCTAAATCTCTACACCACAACATTTTAGGATCGTTCCTGAGTGAAGGATGAGCTCCTGTGCGTCCCTTCAGAACGGTCAGCACAAGATTTTCCACTGGGAGAGAAGGATGGGAAAGAGGGCAAGAAGCACATCAGTCTTATACCTTCCCATCCACATTTTCATCATCTGCAGCTCCTCCAGGCCGTGGTTGACACCAGAGCTATGAGGAAACGCCATGCTAAGGAGAATTCCCACTCTGCTCCCTCTGTTTCCTAAGTTCACAGAATCCTGGAAGGAACACTAAAACCATCCAGTTCCAACTTCTTTCCATGGGCAGGGACACAAAGCAAGCTGGGAACTGTATCCAGGACATTGCTCCTGCTTAAATCACTCAGAGTATTAAATTTTTTTTTAATTGTTACTGTTTCTCCATGCAGATGCAACAGTTGCCTGCACAACTCAGTGGCTGGGAATGAACTCCAGGTGCTGCTGCTCCTAAACTCATCCACAAGTGGATCAAAGGCTCCTCCTGGCCCTTCACCTCAAACAGAGATGCCAAAACAGGACAAGGAATTCACCCTCAAAAAAGCAAAGATGAAAACTCCTGCTCCCCTCTGAGTGTGATATCAAGACTGATACGTAGCAAAGGCCTCACCCACTGGAACAACATCCATGAAGGGAAGAGCCAAACATGCCCAGCCCCAGATCCCAGTGGGATCTCCCTGCCCTGGGCAGCACAAACCCCCAGCCCTCGGTGCTGTCACTGCTGTGACGTCGACGTGAGGACGTGACACCGAGTAGGAAGTTACTCATGGCTCAGCCCCACAGGACACAGCGCCGGGAGCCCACAGAACAGCGGGATTTAGCCCAGGATATTGGGGTGAATTAACAAAAAAATGAACAAAATGTACAAAAACTCAAGCCAAAGATCCCGAATACTCTGATACCCGGAACACAGGCCCCCACTGTCTCTCCAACTTTGTAGAAGGCAGGAGTTTAATATTCACATTTTTTGGAATCACACGGGGACCAGACCCGTGATTCCCTCTCGAAATACAAAACCACACAGGCAGGTTCTTAAAACTTCTAAGATTAGCTCAGGACGTGTTGTCCCAACAACAGGAAGACTGGTCCATTAAAGTTTTGGTTTGGGAGGAAAAGATAAAATAATTTAAGGAAAAATCCCTGTACATTCGGGAATTCCAAGGGAAGAAGCGTCATCCGTAAAATCTTCTAATCCTGACACTTCCAGCTTGCCCTGGAAGCAACACCTGTCCCACAGATTTTACTTTTCCAAAGCATACTTCCCAAATTTTCATTTCCAACACATTTGTCAACACAGAGCAGCAAACAGCCTCGAGATTGAGATCTGGGGATAATTCGGGGAAAACTTAATGGAATATCCATTCATCAGCCCTAATTCCCCTCCTCAAAGGGGAAGAGCTGATCCTATTGGGATGGGCAAATCCAACCCCCACCAATCCAACACTGCCATAAAGAGGCTTTTTACACATTTCCCCATCGTTATTATATTATATCCCCATTACATCCCAAAAACATAACCCCCATTATCCCCAAATAACACCCCCCCACTCCCCGCAAATCCTGGGAATTCCTGCGTTTTCCACCAGAAACCTCTCCCTCCCAGGACACCGCGCTACCTTTTAAGCAATCCCCCTTTGTCTTAACGACTACAAAAAGATACTTAAAGGAAATAAAGCGAT